>NW_017386042.1:469531-495620 GCF_000237925.1 Schistosoma mansoni
AAAGTATGCTTGAAATAAACGATTCGCATAGCTGAAGCTGCTGTTGGTGTTCTGGACTCAAGTGGACGGGCTAGGTCGATTAAGGACCAATAAGGACGCGAGATTACTCATACTGACTGGACGTCCTTGGTTGTCACCGTGTTAAGTTCGGAGAAGTCGTATTCTATTGGTGGATAATTCACGCGAGTTGCGTCCTTGTTTAATTTGTAAGGTCATAACAAATTAGCGACGACCTTGAGCAAGTCATAACGATTGGCTACAACCTTGGAGCAAAGTGTTTTCTCTCATACTTGCATCTTCTCTCTGGTGTTCAAGTCGCTGAGTAGTTCTAGCCTGTGGGTTACCAGAATAGCTTAGGAACGAATATAGCGTACAATCGACGAGACGTATCAAATCCCAAAAAATCTAATGGAAGGCGAATAGATTTTATAAGCTGGTTTTATTTAAATTCCTTGATATTATCCATCTTGCTGCCCAATAATTTTAATTAAACACAATCAGAAAATAAAGTATCTAAATAAGTAGTATATGAATAATTTATAAAAATAAAACACAAATAAAATTGTTTATAAAAATAATAATAAGAAGAAATAATATAATATTGGTTAACAGAAAACATTTTATATTATAAAAAGGATACAAAACAAACATAAAAATGGTCCTATACATACTCATATATTGCTATCTTCACCTGATGTCCCACTTATACTACCATTCAAAATGTTTGGACAGTCTGTTGTATTTGAACTATGAAGGCATTTCAACAATGACAAATAGCTTAAGAAATAGGAAATTAATTTTAAATTTTCAAAGTAATTTTCATTTTCAGGATTATCTTGTTTTAATGTTTGTTTAGTTGGATTCAAATATGAAGAGGTTGATTGTTGCTGTAAGATGTTAACACTTGATAATAATACTTCTGGATCGATTAGTCCTTGTTGTAGTAAAATTAAAATATCATTTAAAGAATTAAAGGGAAGATTTGAAAATTTGAAAGCGGATGAAGTGAAACATGAAAAAGGGAAAGTCGGAGAAGAATTATGTAAATTAGACGATGCTGTTGAATATAAAGGACTTGTTGTATTTGAAGCATAATAATGATATTTCATCTGTTTCATAGAATAATCAAGAATTTCGTTAGAACATTTAGATGCATTATTTTGAATATTAACAGTTAACGCATTGGTTTTATCTAAATCATTGACATTATTATTCATTCTATTTTTCTGATTGTAATTACAATTATGATCCATAGAAGTAATTTCAATATAACGAAATTTCAGTGGCTTTCTGTTTCGATCAGCACATTCATTGAGTAGTCGTTCACATGTTTGATGAAGTAAATCTAATGGGCTTTTTGGCAACTAAAATAAAAATAGAAAATAAAGAACAGAGAATCTAATTTGTAATAATAATAATAATAATAATAATAATTGATTACTATATACTGAATCCAGTCCCGTTTGTTGTATGGGTATTAACGATATTACAGGTGTTTATTAACTTGAATGATGAGTTAATATTCTAGCCTATTACAAGAACGATAACGATCAAGTGTTTAAATCATTTAAGTAACCTAGACTCGTATAAAGAGCTCAATACAATGAAAACATCTTCAATACTGTTATAATGAAATGCTTTTTCGAATGCCTGTTTTAACTTACCAACAGTGACTATCATCATGACGACCAGAAATTGTTACAAACTACTAGTTGTTTTGGTTAGTCTAATGGTACAAAGTAGTATCGAACCTAATTTTTTCCTTATTTCTTATATATGATGATAATGTTTACTCGAATCTTAGTATAAGTACAAGAGAAGAATATTTCAGTTTTAAAGAATATCTTTTCTTACATCATCTTCTCATCATTGGATACCCATTTTGACATAGATACCAATCGAATATTATGAAATTGTTCATTGAACGAAAAACTGTTGATAGGTTTATGTTTTTCTTGATTTGGTTATCATTTTAATATGACAGTCATGAGTTTCTATTATTTTTGTTTTTAGGAAAAAAAGGCTTACAGATCTCTGTATTTTATTAAGCTACTTAATTAACTACCATCAGTGTACACTTACGGTAATCATTCAATTGAATGTACCTTTTTCATTTAAACACAAAATAGTCAACCTTGTACATTGGTACATTTAGTCTGCACAGCTTATTATATTTGAATATTTCACTATATGATTAATTACTAACCAAGTTAAAAACCAAAAAAAAATTTTGTTTTGGTTTATTGTGAAAGAAATTGATGATACATTTCAAACACAAAAAATGAAAATAACCGCCATACTTTTGAAGATAAAAGAAAAAATCCCGTTATTTATATCACTGATCATACGATTATGACTTAAGAATTTTCCGGAATAATCATTTCAGTCTAGACTATATTAAGGTCATTCATTGAATACTGATAATTTGATACAGTAGTATTTAATATTCTTTACTTTTTTTTGTATAACTATGTGAATGTTAAACGGATGAGATTTAAAGAATAAAATCAAAAACAAAAAAAAATTTGTAATAGATTGACAGGACATTATTGTTCTCTGCTCATCGATTCTTTGTTAGATTTCATTACTTGACAATATGAACAATAATATCATATCTGGTAGTAGATAAACCAATGATTGGTTACTTACATGGATTTTCATAGTTGAAAGCGTGAGTCAATTGTAGCTAGACCACCATGGGAAACCTCAGAGCACTGGATGGCCGTCTCGTCCTACTGTGGGACTCCTCAGCAGTGTGCATCCACGATCCCGCTCTCGTGAGATTGGAACCCAGGACCTACCAGTCTCGCGCCAGAGCACTTAACCGATAGACCACTGAGCCGACCGGCATCCAACGGTGTTAATGTCTAACTTCAACCAATTCTCACTAGAACTCCTGGATTTAATTCTCGAAGTCAGTCACTAGTAAGCATATGATTATTGTTATTATTATCAGAAGGGGTTTTGTGGAGATTGTTTATCATTAGGGTTGATCCAGAATGAGAAGTCGGAAAAAGACGACAAATTCAAGGATGTTCTTTAACTCATTGTAATATTCCATGAAATTATTTTTTTTTATTCCAATGGTCGCAAATTTTACATAGTTTATTATTCTTAACGTAACATTTTATTCAGTTTAAATATCAGTTTACTTTCGGTATGATAGTTAAAATCGGTTTTGTCACTAAGATTTTGGGGTTATATTTTCCAGTTTAATACAAATTCTGGTTAGTAAGTTTCGTGTTATTTATGTACATCATGTTCAGTGTGATAGACCTAAACTTTCATGTAGTGTAACAATCATACATTTCAATTCACTTAGTATTGTTTGCTTGTGTCTTCCCATTGTTGTTCAGGACTGCAATTGATCAGTCTCTTATTAGCATATGTGTATCCTGTGCAGATTGCCTCGATATTTCCTTAAGTCACAGGTTTTATAAGCAGTGAAATAGGTAGATACAAGCAAACAATACCAAGTGAATTAAACTTTACCCCAGATAGCTATCAGGACTCAGTAGCTAAGTGGATAACGAGATGACAATTGAATCGAACGGTACTGGGTTCGAATCTCAGAGTCAACATTAACTCTGAGATGTAGATACATCCAGCTGACGAGTACCAAATAGGACGAGACGCCCGTCCTGGATTCCACTACTAGCCACAATCCGTGTTTATTTATAAATTTTGTATTATTCTGTGTGAACTTCAGATGCACTTTACATTAACTTTGCTTGTCTTATCATTTATATAATATTCATTAACTGATCATCACATGTGTCTAAAATCTCTATATAAATGAATGTATTTGGTTGGATGATAACACGATTTTGGACAACTTGTTGTTAAGATGTTTTTGAAGAATCAGTTAATCTTTATTTGTAACAGTCTTTGAGTTTTAATTCTATGCTTTTGGGAATTACAATGGTTTATATTTTCGAGCATAACCAGTAGGACCGTAAATGTCACACAAAGCATCAATTCCTTCAAGTTTATAGGTACAACTTGTTGACGAGTGCTAAACAGTACGAGACCTAGGCCTACAGTTTCTCATCAACTTCCTCCAACCACTACCTTACATGTTAACATAGTGCGCGCGATGTCGAATCACTCAGACTAGTGACCACACTAAAACAAGATTGGCAGTATCCTATCAACACTAAGAAGAGCTTGAAAAACATGACATTGGTCACTACTCAGTTATCAGTCAATTGTAAATACACAGCAGTTAAATAAACTAATCAGTATACAAATCTCTAAGATCGAATCAGTGGATACTAACAGTCTATGTAGTTAAATTTATGTATTCATTACTCATTATAGTATTTGTCAGTAGACAACACTTTAGTATCTCTAATTCCAAGCTCTTTTCTGATGTATCTCACTTCAAGGAGTAAACAATGCCGATTTTACTAATTAAAACGTTCAGCAGTTATATATATATATATGACTGAAGTTTATTCGACTAGGCTATACTTAAGATTATATTTAAAATAATCTGGACGATTGTAATTTAAATATTCACAGTGTTTCACTCGACAAACTGATTCAAGCTTTTTCAGAGAAATAATCAAATAGAGATAATTTCAAAGAGTTCGGTAAGTGCAGAAAAAAATATTTGAATGAGCGAGTGAAATTAATCAACCAAGGGTCGTAGATATTTAAACGCAAAACAAACGAAACTAATTGCAATCCTGTGTCATTATTTTTTTCTAATTTCTAGGAACTGGTATATGTTGAAGAAGTTGATTCATTAAAGGAAGAACATTTCAGTAGAGACTTAAATCTCTGGATTCATTGACAGTTTCAAACATCAATAAAGGAATGGTTTCTTTTTCAATTAGGCTGCACTGTTCTTTATTCATTAAGTTGTACACTTTTGAATAGTTCTGTCAAATTATTTCTTGTACTGTCTACTAATTAATTGCGCTTTTGTACACTGAGGTATTTTTTTAATCAAAAAGGTATATTTTTTCCATAGAAGAACGATAACCTGTACATTATATGTTGATATGACTAAATCACACCAGCATGTTACCTCGATGCTGACCTCTTTGATGATGATGAAGTCAGATATGATTTTTATCAATAATCATAGTAATAATGACCATGATAATGATAACTTCAATATAAATCATAACAAATGAAGATAATCAAATGAAACTTGGTGAAATGAAATGAAATTATTCTACAAAACAAAAGATAGAGAGAATAATCATGACAACTTGGTCATTTCAATAATACATATGTATACGTGTATGAATACACTTAGATAATTATAACCTTTACTTATCACTTGTGATCACACCATAAAATACAGAAAAGAAGTTACTGGAATTATTATTATTATTATTATTACTGTAGTTTAGGTAAAGACAAAGAATTCAGATGATGATAACAGGAGTTAACCGTCGGTTTGTTTTAGAATGAAAGTGAATATACTGAGTTCGAAGAATCTCAGCTAACTTACTGGGTACGATTATAGTATACACTTGGAAAATAGACTTAATTAAACAATATACGATAGATTATAGCATCAATAATTATCGGTAGTAATTTCATGGATGCGCACTGCTCAGGAGTCCCACAATTGGACGAAACGGCCGTCGAGTGCTTCAAGGTTTCCCATGGTGGTCTTACTTCAATCGACTCATGAATTCAACTATTAAATTATTATAATATCCACAAATATCCTCTCTAATTATAATTATATATCAACAGAAAATGTACCAAAGCCTTTAAATATCCCTTGGAACATTTTTTTCGAGAACTAGATTTATTAGTGTGTAACCTTTTTAAAAAGTCTCAAATTAACGGGACATTTATCAATTTATCAGTTTTATAAACATAATTAGTTCATCCATTTAGACAGCTGATGAAGCTGAAGAAGACTCAAATAAAAAACGGAAGTCTTTTGAGTTGAAGGAAAGATGTTGATTAAGATAATCATTTCACTAACTGTAATTCATCAGCAAGAAACTTAGTCATACACAAAACTACATACTGAATAGCACTAATTGAAGATACAAATCTCAACATAACATATTAGATATAATCTGTTCATGTTAAATTGATATCCTTCAGCTTGTAATTTACTTAACTCTCGTATTTCTATCTCATTTGAAACCTTCATATGTTCTCTCTAATTATGCACTGATAGTGTTGATTTTTATCATTTTATGAACTAAAAGATATAAATCTAATTACTCTATCTTACTAAAGAGGACTGAAATAAAAAGGTACCTCTTCGAAGTCCATGTCATATACTGAATTGACAGGAGGCATCACAACAGATCATAATTCAAATAAATTAAATTAATAAAAATCGATAAAGAGAGATGATTCGTTAGACTTAAGAAGGTTCAGATATTCAACTATCAACTGGATGATATTTCTATATAACATGTCACTATTTTATTATAAAATCTTCATTTCTGTTTATAGAAATCATTCAAAGCATTCCTAAACTTTACAATCAATGGAGAATATAATTTAGTCTAAGCTGAATAAACTATAAAGGGAATACATAAATTATGCATATGGCAACAGCAATGATTATTACTCTCAGGTAGTTAGTCATGATCGATTATAAAAGACTACAAATCTCAATTTTAGTAGTCAGTAGACTTTATATAAACTACCCTGGTATCTAGAAGCTTTTTGCACTTATCGAACGAGCCTAAACTCATCTCCATTAATTTTTATTGAAGCACTAACGAAGAACCTATTCTAATAGCCCCACTGTAAAAGGTATTTATTTTTGATGTATTCGATAGTTAATTGAGTAAATAATATTAACAATCATACTCATGAAAGAAATAAACCCAGTAACTTGGTATCCTGTTAATATTTTATTAATCATAGTTATGTAACCTTTAATTGCCTGTTTATCATCATTTGTATGTTATAAAATATCATTAATGTCTCTGTTATATTCCATAAAGCATGCCATTTCAAACTTTTTTCCTTAAAAAAGGTATGCGAAAGGTCTAGCATGATACTCAATGATCTAAGCTATCTATAAATCCCTCTTTCTTTAAGTACTTATATAAAAATCCAGATAAACCCTCATAAAATGTAGAGTAAGGTAATTGTAAGATTTTATAAATTTATAACTTCTTCCTCTTTCTCATTCTCCGCTAGAATTAAAGATAATACTCTGAAACGGTACAACTAGTCAATATGTCCCAATCATTTGCCATAACTCAATAGATCAATAGGTAACAAAACAGTCTTTGGGTAAGGGGTAAAGTTTTTGCCTCGATTTAAACTAGGTTGATACATTTACACAATGACTTTAAGATATCAAAATCAATACAGTCAGTATTTCAATATGAATTATAATTACATACTACTAGTTTTATGAAATATTTTAATTTAACGTGGATAGATAAGTTGTCATCCATACATTCCAATGTTTGAAGGAACATATTAACATAATCTCTGAGATCATTACTTTTATAAATGTTTAAACCTTCAACTTCTCAATGTTTATTTACATTTTTGAAGGTCCATGACGATACGTACCTTCAAATTAAGTACTTAGTTATCTATACATTAAGAATTCAAAATGATTTTTATAGGTTAATCATTTGATTTTCACTTATTTGAACCTAGGCAAAAACAAGTACCCGATATCCTTCTGTTTGCTTAGTAAAATAGTATTACTAGCATCTGCTGAGCAAAGGATTCGAAAACCGCTTTCAAAGTGGCCTTCAAAAACTATCAGAAACCAAAATATTGTGGATACTTTCTTCCTTATTTCTGAAGATCACTCGATAATAAATGTCTACTACTCTTTGTTGCCTTCAATCAATAACTCTTGTCAAAAATTTACAATAGAAAACACTAAAGTGTTATTCTGTTAAATGAATACACATATGTTAACAAGAGACTGATCAATTGCAGTTCTAAATAACAATGGGAAGATACAAAGAAACAACACCAAGTGAATTAAACTTCACCCCCAGATAGCTATCAGGACTCAGTAGCTAAGTGGATAACGAGATGGCGTTTGGATCGAACGGTAGTGGGTCCGAGTCCCAGAATGAGTATCAACTCTGAGATGCAGATACATCCAGCTGACGAGTCTCGAATAGGACGAAACGCCCGTCCTGCTAGCCGCGATCCATCTTTGAATGTCTGAATAGTCTTAAATAAAATCATCATAAGTTCCGAGGATGAGTACTCTTAAAAAGTATCCGAAAATAACTTCAAATAGCTTACTAAATTTTAGTCAGAATTGAAATTAGTTATTTTCTTAAAATTTTAATCTCAAATTCTCATCAACGTAATGAAATGTTCTAAATAAAATTAATAAATTAGGGGAATAAGCTTGAACCTCTTTTCAAGTTAAATTAATTACAAAACTGAACTATCAAATTTCAAGTATAAAAATTTTAGCCTTATCTACAATTCACTGTGAATTTTGGCTTACTGGTTAAACGTTCGCATGAGAAACTGATAGGTCCTGGGTTTGAATCCAACGGACGAGATTGTGAGTGCATACTGCTGAGGAGTCTCAAAAAAGGATAAAACGGCCTTCCAGTACTGCTCATCTTTCCATAGTGGTCTAGCTTCAATTGACTCATGGTTTTATTCATTGAAATTACTTTTGAATAGTTCACAATTATAAATCTCACTTATACATTATAGTTAAAGTAATGTTAAAAGACTAATATTTGAACGAAGAATATTCTTTTCGACAAATTCTCTTCAGGTTCTACAATTATATATCCAAATTAATAATCCGAAAAAATGGCCAGGTTAAAGGCAAAGTACATCGTTTAAAGCATGTAAATTTAGGAATGTCAAATCAAATAGAATAAAATTGTTAATGTTGATATGACTCATATATATGTTAAGTGGTTATAGTGTCAGTATAAACCAATCCTTTTCAACTATTTATAGGGTCAGTAATATTTTGCCGAAGCTTGTCACGCTTAAAGTCCTTCAAATGGCTGAAGTAGTAACCATCGGGATAAAGAGACCGGAGCTATGCGTACAGAAGAAATATCTCCAACCCCTGCTCCTCCCCTGGCCAACCGAAGGCCAATTAATCAATAGTAATCTTAGCTATTGAACGACCTAATTTAACTATTTTACTTACGACCATTCGTAGTCAAATGTAATTGTCTCTATTGTATTTATTCACAAATCTTTGTATTATTATTATTATTATTATTATTATTATTATTGGTTAAACGTCATCATTAATCTCCCTTATACATGATTCATTCACTTTGCATTGATCCCTCCTTATTACGTCTTACTAATTTTTGGCACAATACAGTCTTCCATTAAGCATTTGATAGAATTGTAATTGCACTATCATATCTCTCTCACCCTATCTGACCCATATATATTCTGATCATGGATCTTAAAATTTCACAGTTAACCTTCTATATGAGTTATATCAACACTAAGAATTTTATTCTATTTCGTTTGACAATCCTGAATTTGCATACTGTAAACGATGTAGTTTGCCTTTAACCTGGCCAACTTCTTCGAATTAATAATTTGAATCTATAACTAGTAACTGCAGTAAATTAATCGAAAAGAATATTCTTCGTTCAAATATTAATCTTTTCTTAAATATGATGGGGATCTTTAAACGATGAAAATAATATTTTCATAAACAAATATAAAATAATTTTTTATATAGTTGAAATCATGAGTCAATTGAAGCTAAACCACCATGAAAAAACCTGGAAGCATTGAACGGACGTTTCGTCTTTTGTGGGACTCCTCAGCAGTGCTCATCGACGATCCCATCTCGCGAGATCGAAACACAGATCTATCAGTCTAACTCGCAAACGCTTAACCACCAGATCACTGAGCCAGCCGGCATCCAACCGTGTTAATATCTAACTTCAACCAATCCAAAATAATCTCCACCAAAATCCCCTTTTGATAATTATAAAATAAATTGAATAATATTTAAAAAAATTATAAATAATTTTATAGTAAAATAATTTACCTGATTCTCTTCATCTATATCAACTGATAAAATATGATTATAATTATTATTATTGTTTAAGTGTACAGATTTCATTGATTTTTCTTTTTTAAAATAAAATAAGAAAGTGCCGAATTATTTCATAAATAAATGTAACTCTATTTACACATGTGGATATAGATGGATATGGATAGTTTTGAATGATTTCAATTATTCGTTTATATAAACAATAATTCACATTTAACAAAACAAACAAACAAAAGAACCCAATGATAATTGTGTGTGTATATATATATATATGTAGATTTTTTTTTTGTTTTTTTAAGTTGCGGTTAATTTATATTTTAGACCAATCAGATTATCGAAATAGATTTTTGTTTTTTCTAATTAAATTTTGATTGGTTCCACAAATATTGTTTTTTCATTTTTTTTCTTCAGAGATTTTATTATTTGCGTAGTTTATTTAAAACAAATAAAAAATACTTTAGATCATTATTATACAATAAGAAAATTTTGTCAATTTTTTTTCTGTAGGTGGTTTTCTTAGATGGTCACACCCAAAGCCTTTGACTTAAAGGTCTGACCCACACTGCAGTGGAGCATCGTAAGCAAATGCAGTACCATGGAGCCGGTGACCAATAATTGGTTCATACGCCATTTATTCCCTCAGGATACTAGAGCTCATGCGGATCATCAGTTTGGAATCAGGGTTTTTCAACTCCACTATGTAAATCCTCCGTATCTACCAAACTAGTTAAAGCGCTGGACATTCGCTTTTCGTCCTCTCAATTTCGTAAACAACATCCTCTCCACGAGAAGGCTGTGAGTAGGACTTACCTGGCAGAGGCCACATACGCGTGGTCATTTGAGAGCATTTTGAGAGACAGGGTGGCTCCTCCCCACTCTTGACCGTACCAGGACATTTTGGGGCAAGGTGGATCGCGTGTGTGGCGTACATATATCTGGTGCCTCCTTGTACCAATATTTATGTGTTCAAATAAATAAATAGATAATAAAAATATATATAGGAAAAACTAAGCTTGTGATACAATGAAAATTGGATAATGTCATCTGCTTTATTAAGTACATTTTCTACGAAAATAAACTATAAACTCAACTACATTCATTTGTTATTGTTTTACTTGTATCTTCTCATTGTTATCCAGGACTGCAATTCATCAGTCACTTATTGGCATATTTACATACTGTGCGTATAGCATCGATATAGCCTTAATTCACAAGCATTATAAGCAGAGATGGATAGTAGCCCGCAGTGGAATTTATGACGTGCGTTTCGTCCCATTTTGGACTCGTCAGCTAAATGTACCTGCATCTCAACTACATTTCTTAAAATGATAATTTCAGAGATCCTTACCTATTGTAATTCTTCCCTAACTCATTTACTTTTTTCATTGAGATCAATCATTTTGAGCACATTTGTGATATACAACTGTAACTTTGGTTGTATAAAACCAATATAATCCAGGTTTCAATTGTGTTTCGTATTATTCCCAAATATCAGTTTATAATTATTAAATAAAGTTGATCATTTATATTTCCTGTTTACTTTTATATCGATTTAAATAAATATTAACGATTCTCCTGAGTATATTTGTTATTCAATATTACTAACCGAACCTGGAAATAAATTCTTTGAGAATCAACCAATGTATGTAGTACTTTATCAGAGAACTTCAAGTCAGTTTTGCACTTTGTTCGACTTATATAGAAAGCATACAAGATGACCTTGACTTTTTGATATAACAAATCTACAGCAGATTTTACAGCTCTATAACGATCCTTGACAAATGACCCCACTTTTTGTATCTGTCACTATCAGTCTTAATTGAACTAATGTCCAAATTAAATTATTTCTTTTCATGTTTTCGTTATTAAACGTCCATTGCCATTGTAAAATCCTATTGAAACAGTCTGTAACAGTATAAATTATATGAGTCAAACTATTTCATTTGCTTGCCTTCGCTTATACTGTAAGTAGAAGGAAAACCCCTTCTATTTCAGGAAAACTAAATTCTCTCTCTAATCAAATTTACTGAGGAATAGTCGAGAAATACTGAATGAGCATTTCCATCATGCATTTCATATAGCTTTCAAACTGTCCTTAACTTGATTCAAGATTTTACAACCTAGCAAATTATATGTGATATGTGGCTTATATTTATTAACTTTATTTTACAGATTCCCGTAATCATCTATTGTTATAGTTTCGTCGTATTTTTCAGTCTACATATTTCTTTCAGTCCTAATTAAAAAGTAATCACAGTGACATTATAATTCATGGACGACCTTTGAGCGACGCTAAAGTGACCCTGATAACGTCCACCTACTTACTAGTTCTAGATAAGGGTTATAAGCCTATGTAAGGGACAAGAATTATGATTTACAGTTTATGGTTAGGGTTGAGAACTAGATTTAGGGTTTTCATAACGTACTGACATCAGCTATAATCCCAAAACTCTATTTAGTCAAATTGATGAATGAATTTCGCGCCAAAATCCGAGACCTGTTATCCTAAATCTGATTGGTTCGTTTACAAATTATAGTCTTGTCGTAATCAATAGTCTCACTACTTTTAACCAATTCAATATTAATAGCACCCGAATCCAATAATCGTTACAGAAACCTAGAACATAACTTTGAACAAGAATGATTAGATCATGATTGCCAGAAATATCCAAACAGATCACAACATCGAATTCATGAAGCGAATAAGTCGTTTGAGAAAAATAATTTGCCAATTTTATAAACTTCGGGTAACTAATAAAACGTTTGCACGCGTCAACGTCACGAACCACAAAGAAACATACTATCCTTTAACGCTACCGAATATGCAAAAATGATGCACGTTCCGCCCTTAGTGCAAAAGTCTAATTTGTTGCGATGGTCGGTAGAAGGAATTTTAAGTGGGCACATGGGATGTTTCCAGTCTTGTTTACAAAAAATACACTAGATGATATAAATTTATTTGTAAACTTTATCAAAGTCGAAATTTCTCTGCAAGTAACCACATCAGAAGATTCATTATTCATACTAAAAGTTGTATATCTCTAAAATAAAAACATAAACAAGCACTGTTATACATAGGTATATCATTTATACACCCACTCAGTCCTTTATTTATTCATTTACTATCTTAATGACTGAATAACTCAACTGGCTATTCATTTACTTACTAACACCTGAGTATAAATTCAAACAGTCAGTCACCTAGTGAATCACTAATTATGTGGCTGACCATATCTTTGTTTACAGACAATTTGATGCTTCTGCGATAAATGAATATAAAGAAACAACTATAATTATTTCTGTACAAACGAGAAGAACTTTTGTTTTTCTCAATAATAAATTATGAAATGATTTAGAAAATCAGTCAGTCGTCAGTCATTATAAACACAGAGCCCGATACAGATGAACCTTGACTCAGGTTGGCTTGTCAGACAATAGGGTGGATATAACTGGAAAAATTGAAAAAATGACTGAAATAATTTAGTGACTGTGACAAAAAGGAAGACTAAATACCAGGAATATAGTTCATAATTACAGATTGGAAAGTTTTAGTCGAGCATCAGTTAGTATCCCTGTGTTCTAAAACCTGAGGGGTACTGAATATTTGATCAATGTGTATAGCAACAGATATGAAACGAAACTTGTTTTCCTGATCTTGCTCATCAGGAGCCGTAGTCTATTGTCGAAAGATTTTAGAGACTATGTCAGTCAATCTGATCCGATCTTGGTTACTACAAGAAGGCATCACACCTTTCTTGTTAACTGGGATGGTGAGCAGTCGAAAACAATGAGATGGGATTGCATTTAGCTCCCAACCTCTAACTAGTATCTCATCAGTTTGGCTCTAAATACTGGAACACTATCCTTAAAGATCTCCAGGGTAAAATAATCAGAGCCTGATGCCCTCTCTTTCTTTCTGCTGGATATGATCTTTTGAACTTCTGAGATAGCGGAATTGTGTCGACTTCTCAGTTAGGTTGTTCGAATGTAGTGGGTTACTAGAGAGTAACCTGAAGCCAGTTGATCTGTCCTCTAAAGTGTTTCCCTCATCTTTCAATCTCTTTAAACTTGATGGTTTTGTCTTTTCGTCTTTTTCCAAGGTGGTCTTTTGAACATCTGCGCTTTTATTACCTGTTTCCTTGATGAATCGGGATATTTATCCAGTGTCATCCACAGCTATTACGTTTCCCATCTCTTTTGACTTCGTTCCCGACCACTATTCATGTTCATCTAGTAAGGTTTTTGTTAGTCTACGTTTTGGTAGTCATAACTCTTCGTGGTTCTTTGGGTCTACCGTGATGAGTTTTTGAGCATTTATCAATTCAGTAGATGGTACCGCAATTCTCAATTCTTATCTAACATTTTGATTTAAACTTTTCAGATATAATCGGTAAGTTTATAGCTTTTTGTACATCACTCTGGTCTTCCTCAAGATTAACTGTTCCTCTATTATCCATTAGATGCTTAGCTGATCTTTTCCTGATACTAACTAATCACTGTCATCTATAGTAAAACCTACCTAAATGCAAATAATACTTAACTATCATTTAGAAAACTAAATTACTGTATGTATAGCAATTCTATGAATACTATACTTAAATAAGCTATTCCTACTATTACCGTCTCCTTAGTTTATAATTGTATGAAAGTATTCATATCTTTGCTATTAAATAGATACGCTTATAAATTTATTCTTTATAAGTCTCTTCAGAAGTTTTTATGCATTAAGTATAATGTATAATGAATGAATTTCGGATTTCAAATCGAGATCTGTATTCATAAACTTATGTATTCATTATAGTAGACTGTATTAGTGACATAAATGTTTTAATGTTTATATTACACACAAATCTGAGGAGTCCCATAATAGGACGAAACGGCCGTCCAGTGCTTCCAGGTTTGCCATGGTGGTCTAGCTTCAATTGATTCATGATCTCATCCATAAAATTACAAAAAAATCTTCACGAAACCCCCTTCTGATAATGACTCAATATACATTTGGTTTTGAGATCCTTGATGACAGGATCATCATTCGATTTACAAACAAACAAAAAAAGAAAACTTAACTACTCCATTTTCAACTTATATCTTAACAGAAGATGTTTACATTCTGGTTTAATCTTACTTAGTTGAAAAAGTAATCAACTAGTCTGAAACTCTTAGTTACTAAGTCAACAAAAAAACAAAAAAATAATTTTTTTGTATCGTTTAATTAAAAGCAAATATTCTATTGGTAAATATCAAAATGGTTTAAAATCACAAGTCACTTTTGAAAATGAAAAAAATTTTCTGATGATAACAATCTTAATTAGCATCATTTTTGTTGTGTTTTTTTGTTTTTACATAATAGAAATTTCAGTTACCATACAAAATATTGTTCATTCAACTATTCCGAATAGAGAGAGGTGGGTGTTTGTTTGTTTGTTTTTATTCTGATAAATAAAAAAATGTATTATATTTTGAAAAAGAAAACAATGGACAAAAAAATTTTAGATACTATATGGTTCTGAGCCCTAACATCAGCGAGAAGACCAATAAATCGTAATATAAATATATGCGGTTAATTGATTTCAAATTTCAACTCCACCAAGTTTTATCTAACTATGATTATAAACAGTACTGAAGCATCAAAAGTATACCAGTAGTGACTTATTAGTTCAACTCCGGATAAAAACTAACAATGGAAAGTTATAATTCACAACTATGACTTTTCTACAAATTACAAACACGAAATAATAATAGTCCAATGTCCAACTGAATTTCGTTTCTAACCAGCTTCTTATTACATATTACACAATTTTCCTAATATATTGTTGTAAGATAATCTGAGGTAATTCACTTTTCAAGTGACTTATTCAAAGCATGCATTTCTTTATGAACTCCTTTCATTAAGTTAAGCCATTTGATGAATAACTTTTCAAACTTAGTTCAACAAATCCAATTGATTCATCAAATACAGATCTCTATAAACCGAAACATTCATTTAGACTCATATTATAAATGCCTAAATATACCTTTCAGTCATGATTTGGAGTTCATTTTGAAAGCATAATGCAACACTTGCTATTTAATTTATCGAAAATTATATCTGCAAAATTATGAAATTATGGTGAATTTAAGTACTGACATACCATTTTACGGTGAAATATGTTATTCGATCACTAATACCTATGAATAATATGCCTAATAATTTTTAATGTTTCTCAACGTCTACGTGAATGTATGTATGAGATAGACTCATTGAATACAGGAGAACAACTGGATCAACTTCTTGGGTGTTCAAGAAAATCAGATAGTTGATGGGTAAACGAATACATATACAAATACAAATGTATATAAAATAAGTGAAAATACACATGAACACACATACACACAATTGTAGCATCATGTAACATAGATGATAAACACAAACTCTAATATTATACTACTGAAAAAGACACAAATGAAATTTGATAGTTTGTTTTTTCTCTATGAAAACAAACAACAATCATTTAGAATACAAATAATATTTACTTTCGGTTATCCTACATCAATCTCCTTGTTAGACAGTTTATATTCAATTGAACAATGTTCTTATAACTTCTTATCCTTTTCTTAAATAACAAGGATGTTGGGTTTATCAATGTTATGTACATAATAATGTTTACAAACAGTTAAATTTGGAAGTTACGTAACAATGTACAAATTGTTTAGATAATTAGAAATAATGAAATGTATATAAGTAATATAAACAATGAGTTTAAACTATCTATATAAATCTATAATTCCAATAGTTGAGATCATGAGTCAATTGAAACTAGACCACCATTGAAAACCTAGAAGCACTCGATGGCCGTTTCGTCCTATTGCGGGAATACTCAGCAGTGCGCGTTGCTGATCCATCATATATATAGATGGCGCTCTCCAGGTATGTAAAGGCTCTCACCTCTTCGAGAGTTTCTCCACCATGTGTGATTTGTTTATTGCTCGATGTACTGTACTTCAGGATTTCGCTTCTTCTGTTGTGGATGTTCAGGACTATTTTGGAGGAAACCACAGCTACATTGGTTTGCTTCATCGATATTTGTTTCTGTGTATGCATGTATTAGGGCTAAGACGACCTAGAACTCCAAATCATCTAACTGTGTCCAAGTTGCCTATTGTGTCCAGTTCTTTTGCTGGGATGTAGAGATAGATTTTCATAATCCATTCAACATCTATCAGGAAAACAAAAGGCTAGTGTGATAAGCCTCGTCTCGCATCAGTGTTCACCTGTAATAGATCTATGAGTTTCCCCAGATGTACGAATATGTAACTCAGTCCCTAACAGGAGTTCCATTTGATCGTGATGATCTACACAGGCAGTGAAATCAAAGCGACTTCTCTGTAATTTTCACACTTGCTGAGGTCTCCGTCAGTATCCCTCCTTCTAGTCTTTTGGCGATTGTTCTTCCTCCAAAATCTTTTTGAAGAAAATTTGGAATATCTTTGTAACTGCGTCTATAACTGACCTTAACGATTCATCCAATATGCAAGTTGGTGCTGCTGTTTTGTCTGACAGTCCTGTTAATTCCTTCTGTTGTTGGCGACTTACTATCTATAGGGAGGGCTGTGTGAGTTACTTGAATGTTCGGTAAGTTCAGAGGCGCAGGTTTATCCAAGAGCTATTTGAATTGCTCAACCTACCTGTCCCTCTCCTCGCAAACCTTGGTGATTGGTTCACCTTGTTTGCTCCTTACTACCCGTTCGGGTCTACTACATTGCCGTGTCAGCTTCTTGTTTAAACCATGAAATTACTTTCTTTTTATTCTCATGCAGATTTTTTTGCTCAAGCTTCCAGGTCTTCTACTTATTTCTGCTTGTCAGCTCCAATGGTCTTCTTCACTCGTTTGTTTGCTTGTTCTGTATATATTCAACATGTGTCTTAGCTTTCTCTGTTCTGTTTCGTCTGTTGTTGACTTCCGTTGACTTGTTTTCCATTTGTTAAATTTTGCCTGAGCTGTGAACGAAGATCCGTTGTTCATGATGGTGTTTTATGGAACCCAAGACTCGTTGGCATGTTCAACTTATTACTTCTTTAAGCTCTTTTCAGTTGCTCTCTTTCCCTAACTATCCAGTCAGTATCCTTTGTTTCTGAGAGTGAATTTAGTGCCTAACTGTTTATTGAAGAACAATTACTTTCAGTTACTGTTCAGTGCATCTGTTAACAAACCTAAAGATAAACAAATGTTGTAGAAAACACTGTTTTATTGCATTGCCTGTATAAACGTACCTGAATAATCTAGTAAAGATGTGTCTGATTATAACATTAGTCGTATCTTGAGGTCGCATTTCAACCACCATTGATTTTATGAAATTAATAAATTAACCTTGGTGATGAGTACTAAAAAGTAGAATTTTACGAAAGTTGCCTCCTATCTCTGTGTACAAATCCAAATCATTAGACTTGGCGATCGTGTTAAAACATTCATTGATGGAGTTTTATCAGCACTATATTTTAGATAAACTAACATTAATTGCTGTCCAATATATTGCCGCACCTAATCTAGTTCTACGTGTAGTTAGTACCGACTAGCTCTGGCCACTAGTGAGGCCTCAAACTAAGGGATTAAATTGGACGGGTTCATAGTGAGTTCTAACAATTCATTGTTTTTACCCCTAATCTCGTTTCTACATACATATACAAATACAATAAAATATTTTTGTTTTTTTAAAAGCTTATTCCTTCATTCATAATGACATCACTGATAATGCGTTCAGTCCTGGGTTTACTCATTTTTACTTCCTGGGGCTACATCATGATCTGGATTTTAAATCGGATAGAATATTCCGGGACAACAATCTTGTATCACCTATCCGGAATAGTGTTGCTGGCGTATTTGTAGGTTTTGATCTTATTTAAATCTCATGCTTATTACTAATAATTTCTCTGTTAAGGTTGCATAGATTTGGTATTTTTCAGTTTGACAGATTCTTCTCACTATTACTTACTAAATGTGCGTAACAGGCCTTACTTCTTGAGGGTTATGGACATTTAGCAAGTCAGGAAATAATTTTCTATGTCGTGTTTAAAAAAATGTTGATACTTAAATTAAGATAATTAGAACTGTATAAATCAGTCATCGAAGCCTGGTACAGACGCGTATTGGTCCAAGTTGCTATAACATATTAGCACGGAGAGATGAAAGTAACAAAACAAATTGTAAGAGAGATCAATGTAATGTAGTATCAATGATAATGGGCAATACTGAATACGGTTCGAAGTGGCAAATTCAAAAGGAAGTATTAAGCTATACTAGAAATCAAGATCGAGATAAGGATATAGAATGGATTCATCTGCTCCATGATGACCGATTCTGGGTCACGTCCCCCAAAGTCTCCAACAGTTAATCGCGATAATCAACCAGATCCTAAATATGTAGTCTGCACTTGCGACGTAGGCTAGATATCTGTCTGACAAGTTCATTGCGCAGCAGTTCTCTCTGTTCCACTTAGTCGGTGTGGAAAATGACCATTAGGAATAGAAGATATTAGTAGGTTACTAGTATTCCAAGCATTGTTCGTGTAGGCAATGCTTGGGTTAGGAATAAGACACTAAGTAAATATAGCCAGTCGATTGATGAGGCAGTAAATCTTCATCAATTGGGGTGGTTGGGACATATGTAACTCATGCTCAGCCACCGCCTAACCCGACGGGAGACATCGGCTGGTGTAGGAGTAGGCTGAAAGAAAGCTAGGGGCGATCGGACCAAAACATTGCACCAGTTTACGAAGTCATTGACAATTGGACTGAGCTGTGTTAACACATGTAGATCACCTGGTTGGTATCCGAGTGATTATTACAACCAGCGGTTGGAGATTCTGAATGACATGGCTCAAAACCTTTTGCAATGGTACAGGTGCATCCATTTTTGTCTTCCCCCAAATTTTCTTACTTTACCAATTTATGTTTTCTCGAGTTGTATTTTTGAAGTCTAATCTTTTCTGTTACCATTGATACTGCTATCACCTCCACTACTCATAAATTTGCCCAGACAATTTAATCTCTCTGTGTCATCGGGGTGTGGTCGCTTAGGCTGATGAACATGCGTATCAGGTTCTACGTTGAGACTGACCGATTGACTGAGTCTGCGCTTCATAGCACAGCCCAACAGTCAGTGGTTCCATTAACTGATGACAAGTTTGATCCGACTGTCCTTAACTATATTCAAACTATTCCTAACCCAGCCTAAAACTCAGCGCTCAACCTCACTACTGCTCATTTCATTACCTCAACATACGCGACTAATGCTTACAAAATACATATGTTCAAACACTAGTAACGTGCAAATATCGGACATATTTAGAGTCCACTCTCCACTGACATAAAGTGAAATAGGGGAAATTGCTATTCAGTCAGTATACTTATGTACAGCTAGATCAGGAAGTCCCATTCAAATGAAAACAAACTAGCATGGAAAACAATGTCTGTCCGTAGTTTCTGCCTATCGGACAACAGACTGCAACCCCAGTGTAATCAAACGTGAGTTCTACCACCAGTCAAACGATTTCAAGAATGTAAGTCTGATAAATGTTGTAGTGTTAGATGAAGATTTGGATTGTCAGGTCACACTTTTAGGCAGAGAGGATAGTGGTTCGGGTTTATTTTATTTTGTTTAAACACATAAATATTGGTACAAGGAAGCACCAGATACATATGCGCCTCACAAATCTCATTTGATTTGTGTGAGGACTGTGATGCTGCCCAGGTGCCCAGACTGAAGCAGGTGGTTTTCTTAGGGGGCCACACCCGGAGCCTTTGACCTGAAGGTCTAGTCCACAAGGCAGTGGAGCATCGTAAGGAGATGCAGTCCCATGGTAGCCGGTGACCAACGATTGGTTCATACGCCATTTGTTCCTTCAGGATACTGGAGCCCATGTGCACCATTTGTTTGGAATGAGGGTTTTCCAACTCCCCTAGGTGGACACTCCACATCCACCAACCCGGTTAAAGTGCCGGACATTCGCTTTTCATCCTCTCGATTTCGTAAACAACAGTAATGCCACGAGAAGGTAGTGAGTAGGACTTCCCTGTCAGAGGCTATATATTCGCGTGGCCATGTGAGAGCATTTCGAGAGGAAGAGCGGACTCTCCCCACTCTCGGCCGTACCAGGGCATTTGGGGGCATTGGTTCGGGTAGTCACTGGGGCAGTCATCGGGCAGTATCACAGCCCTTACACAAATCAAATGGGATTTGTATGGCGCATATATATCTGATGCCCCTTTGTACCAATATTTATGTGTTTAAATAAATAAATAAACTATTCGAGTTCAAAATATTCGGTGCATCTGGCAACTTCCGGAAGCCATTACTACTCACCTGAACCACTGTCAGCAAGCAGTCTTTTCTGACTGAAACAATCCATTAGATTGATGAAAAGTCAACAAGTAGCATCCAGAAGCGTTTTGGATGATGGACAAAGCTATTCAAGGAGCAGTGTTAATGTGGTCTATCACCTCAGCATCATCGATCAGACTGTCATTTATTTCCTGGTCGATGTAAACTGATCCACCTGATGAGGCGGAGGTTTGCAAGGAACTCGAGCTTATGAATGAACAGTGTAATATACATATAATAAAAGTCAGAAAGGGACATATCAATCCAGACTATCTTTGGCGCTGTCGTGATGTTAATCTGGCTGTGAAAGGTAGTGTACAATACGTTGGTTAGAGGATCCCTACTCAATTCCAGTGAAGCCCGTCCTTCGAGTTGGGAATCTCTGGTGACTCTTTATATCTGATCATTGTTGTCCCTGAAGGATTGTTGACGTCCAGTGACAACACCATGTTAATCAATGGTGAGGTTGAGCAATGTGTGTTGGGACACATTTACGATAATTGAAATAATTTTATCATTTTGAAAGACTTGTTTTGGCGACTTGGACGTGTATTATGAATATCGTCCCAGTGAGTTGCACATCATCCATTAATTGCCAACACAAGGACTGTGTAGAAAAGGAGGAGAAGTGGTCAGTTTACGATATAGTGCCGGAGTATGAAATGAAGTTGCGTAGGATTGTCGTTGGGGTCCTAGAGACGATGCAACTCAGTGGCTTGAGATGTTATCACAGAAGGCTCACAATAGTGGGTAGTAGCCATCTTGCTGTATTTTTCTTTTATGTTCTTTGTAAAAGTGATAGGGATTTCTTTAATTGAAATAGTCCTTCCTGAATATGTTTTTTTAACTGGTCTGCTTCCTATGTGTTTATTTTTAGTCATTTGTTTTTTTTCGATTTTACATTATCCACCTTTATCTCCCCATAGTCTCATTTTATTTGCATGGGCCTTGTTATGGTGTCTATTAGTATCATTAGTACCATTCTGGACGTAAATATTTAGTTTTCGACTATTTGGCAACACCACATATCACTAATTCGAAATTTATTTTTTATGTATTCCTTCATCAAACATTTGAAATTAATTGTAATCAGAATTACTTACATATTAATCATTTATCCTAATTACTTTGTATCATTTATTTTAGTCCCATACTGACTCTCCTAGTTTGCCATTCTCGTTATTTGGAGAAAGTCGTTTGCCAAGACATTCGTCATCATCACCCGGATAGTACTGATAGTAGTAATTCAAGGATGGTATATCAACCGTCTATTTTCAGTTTAACAAATTGTCTACAGGTATATACAGATTACCAGTTTGTACCTTTTTGTCTATTCTTTTTTGTTGTTATCATCAGTGATTTCATTCTGACCTGTCATTATCAGTTGTAGAGTATTAGTTTAACAAATGATTTATTCGAATTCACTTGGTATTGTTTGTTTGAATCTTCCCATTGATGTTTAGGACTGAAATTGATCATTATCTTATTTGAATATGTGCATACTGTGCGTATTGCCTTGATATTGCCTAAAGTTACAAGCTTTATAAGCAAAGATGGATAGTGACCAGCAGTGGAATCCAGGACGCGCGTTTCGTCCTATTTGGTACTCGTCGGCTGGAGGTACTGGGTTCGAGTCCCAGAGTGAACATTAACTCTGAGATGCAGGTACATCCAGCTGACGAGTCCCAAATAGGATGAAACGCGCGTCCTGGATTCCACTGCTAGCCACTATCCATCTTTGCTTAAATGATTTATTCGTTCTTTTTTTCCTTTCTTAAATAAATCTTACTTTAAATTATCATCAACTAAGATAGTTTGGACATGTGTGACATACTGACTGAGAACACTCATTGATAATCAGGTTGGAAATGTGAGACCTTGTGATGATATGGTATTGTGTCTGGGTCGAATCTGCTCTGTGATGTGATTCGGTCATCATCTCACGTTTCTAACATTCAACCAGTTTCACTTTATGTAAGACAGGTTAGGTAGGAAGTTATATTTACGTAGTGAACAATACTAACTACTAGGTCAAGTCTACAACGCATCGGTGATAACATTTTTACTCTTTGCTTCTGAAGCCCGGCCTTCTAGTTGAGAATCTCTGGTGACTCTTTATGTCTGATCATTGTTGTCCCTGGAGGATTGTTGAGGTCCAGTGACAACACCATGTTAATCAATGGTGAGGTTGAGCAATGTGTGTTGGGACACATTTACGATAATTGAAATGATTTTACCATCTTGAAAGATTGTTGTTGTTATGATAGGCGGTGTTTGGAATCTGATACTGATACACGATGTGATACGCGATAACCCCTACCTTACTACTTGAGCGAGAACACAAGAGTTGACGGTAAAATATATTGGGCTGCCGAATAAAATGCACAAGTACTCTTATATATATAAACATCTCTAACCCCTAGGAAATCAATCCATCTCTTAGCCAATGATATTCACTTGTCCTTCAGATCACTTCTGATTCCCACCAGTTGATCTTGTTTGGCTACTTCTGATTGGCTTACCCTATCAGGTAGCTTATATGTGCGGTTTTTATGTGTATTACGAGTCTCATCTCGGTAACCTCCACCCAGTTGTACCTGTATTTATATGTATGCAAAAACAATATATACATTAAATAATATATAAATAATCCGGTCGGTGAATATGTAGACTGTCCACTTCACCAAGTAAATGATCCAATTACTCAATATCTCACTGATGGGTGCATCTGAATTACCATAGTCATGGGATTCCAGTCTGCTGAGTTCTCCTCTTTATATCTTCAGTTTTTCATATGGATAATTGTTCAACAGATATAAGATATTATGAATTGCACAATTTTCCTATGATCATTCTTAACTTCATATTGAAATGTTTTTTAATCATTATCTAAGTATAATTAGACCTCTGGAAATGATCTTTGTCGCTTTCCATAAGTTACTCTCTTCTTGTGAATCTAATACAGCTGTTTTCATCGTCCTGTTGGCGATGTCTCACAATCATTACGGACTGGCCATGTTTACCTTCCGAAAACATGTTTTTCCCAACACCATATACATTTATTCCTTCAAGACAACTTCACTCATCAACTGATCATCCATCATTTCAAACCATCTATTATACAAGTGACTTAGTTTCAAATAATTATTTAATGAATCATCAGTGTTTAGGTGCAACACCTGAACAAATACGTGAGGAAGTTGAACTGTATAGACGTGATTTTAATGCAAGGCTAGTGGATATTTTAATTGGTACCTTACATGCAGTTTATTATGGATGCTTTCTGCCAATTATTTTTGTTCAGGTATGCACATTTCAGACAAAAATATCATTTCTTGAAAATTCTATTTGCCTATATGTCATAACTCGTAAAAGACACTTCACAGGTGCCTGGTCATAACTTTTAGCATCATAGTGCTGTAAACCGAACGTTTTATAACCCAACAGACTCTGCGATAGTCCTAAGGGTGTCACACATCACAATCCACTCAGTCTTTTGCCTTACTATTATCTGCTACATTTTTTACCACTCACACTCACTCCAGTTGCAAGAACTTCTCGATCGCAAACTCTAGGTCCTGTAAATCTTATAGCGGTGCTCTGCATTTCGTTTGCTCGAATACATTCCATACTAACAAGCACTGATTGTCATTTGTTTGGTGCAATATAACGATATTGCCTGCACCTCCAAATCGAAACGTCTATCTGATTTTGTTTTTCCTCATTTTTGTCGGTTGCAAAGTTAGGGAAATGACTAGATAAGACAATGCAGTTCTTAATCTTACTACTTGTGTGGAACAGTACAGAGAAGTGGTTATGTTCCCTTACTCTTCCCTTGGCTTATATTTTTAAGGGCTTTCGAGATGCTAATAAATTTCACACGCGCACTTGTCTACCGAATGATTTATATGTATAGATTTATCCAACGGATAAGATGCACTCTTTTTGTCAAGATACGGATTAGTCGTTGACCTACAGTGCGTGTAGAGTTATTCCGGGAAGCGTGAAAACATGATAAATACATACATAACTCGAACGGAACTTTGTTAGTTTTCAAAGCCAGACTCACAAATTCGTAAAGACCGGTCTCAAACTCTGATTTCTAATTTGTGTAGTTTATCTTCAATAGACTAATATATTATTCCGAGTCAATAGATTATTATTATTATCTGTTATATTACAGAATGAACACTTATATATTGATTATTGGTGGTGTCTCCAGCATTGTTTCTTAACTGGTTTAGTAGTATTTCTGTTACGTTGGCATTATTTTCTACCATGTGATTACATCGACCTTCTGCATCGAATTTCTATGCATCTGGGTAGTTGGGAGAATTCGCTCACACGAAGTGGATATCTAAACGCTATATCATGGTCAGCGTCTACCGTAAGCTCTTTTTTACGTTGATAGATGATTTGCTTACTTTCCCTCATTTTCAAATATACAAATCGTTAAGTTAGTTTCATAGTAATTGTCGTATGCGAATCGGCATCACTCTGAAAATGTAGGAAAACATAACAATCCATTTCTGTATTGGTTGTTTGGATCTTCTTATTGGCATATGTTCATCCTGTGCAGATTGCTTCGATATCGCCTTGGATCACAGGGATTATAAGCAGAGATGTATGGTGGCCGGCAGTGGAATCCAGAACTCGCGTCTTGTCCTATTTGGGACTCGTCATCTGGATGTACCTGCACTCCAGAGTTGATGTTCACTCTGGGACTCAAACCCAGTACCGTTCGCAACGG
>NW_017386042.1:495820-605006 GCF_000237925.1 Schistosoma mansoni
TTCAAACGCCGTTGCGAACGGTACTGGGTTTGAGTCCCAGAGTGAACATCAACTCTGGAGTGCAGGTACATCCAGATGACGAGTCCCAAATAGGACAAGACGCGAGTTCTGGATTCCACTGCTGGCCACCATACATCTCTGCTTATAAACATGTTAACATTTTAAAGTTGTTGTAATGAAAATAAATAGATGAATTACTACCGTTAGAATCATGTAGAACCGAAAACAAATGTCAGCGGAACTTAGATAGGATTAAAGCATGTTCCATGCACGACTGTGTTGCTGCACGCTGATTGGCTGATTCTCACCCAATCAGCGCTAGCCGATGCTTGGAGAAGACTCTAAAATCTTCGCATGTAAAAACTATAAATTTACTAAAGTATTTCTTATTGCGCTTCTTACTTCCATCTATCCTTGTTATTCGGAATATAATTTCTTCCCTGTTCAATCGTGTTCTGATTCGGGGACTTGTCGAGTGTATTGGTGTCCAAGAATACCAAACAATAGGAATAGCTGAGTCGTAATAGGGAGAAAATATAACAGTAATAACAGCAATCATTTTTCCTTAATGGCTTTCTACACTATGATTTCTGGCAAATTTGATATATTTTTGGAAATAATCCTGAGACATACTCGTGCACCTTTACATCATACAACAATCTTAAAATACAGATTCTCTTCATGTCTCTTTTTTCTGTCTTATGTTTGATCCCCAGAACTCAATTGGTAAATGCCTTATTTTTGTAATTTTATTTTAAAAACTTGAATTTCTGGTTTTCGCGCCAAAAGCGCTCATTTCCGTCTTCATGTCGCATTTCCCACTTGGGAGGGTCGTAAACGCTATTGGTTCGTTGTATCTTTTAGTATGCTATTTTGTAACGCTTCCCAAGGACAATTTTATGCTGCATATATATGTTGGATTTGTGTCTGTTGTGATTGCTCGTGCTTCTGGCTGCTTGCGGAATTTATTTTCCCCACTTCGAACTTTGACTTCTCTCTCTAGTTAAAGGGGCTGGGACGCGTCAGAATAGATAGCTCATTGGTCTTTCGTCACAGTCTTTGTTCCGTTCTCAGACTAGGTGACTCGTAATCGTATGAAACAACAATGTTTTCCAATGCCAGTATCCAGGAGTAAAAGATCTAGTGCGTGTCATTTAGTATTCGCACGTAAATAACAATCCATCACTGATTGGCAATTATGTTCAATGAAAAATTCTACAATTTTCTACTTCAAAATTGCGATATAAAAATAAATTTCGGTAAAGGTGGTGACAACTAATAGTTATTGACATCTAGGGTTTGTATTCCCTCTCCATGACTCAATGAATGACTGTCAGATTACAGAAACCATTAATCCAACTCAATAACCGGTATGCATTTTCAAGACTCTGAGTTGCTTGTATTTCGTAAGAACATCATACACCACTCAACTGCTGAAATGAGAGTAGTAACAGCAGCGTTCAAACTGGAAGCCTAATGTTTGGAAGCTGTTATATCTCGGTTTTCAGGGTCCAGTACGAGTCTACAATTATTGAGAAATTGTAAACGATTGAGCTACTCAAAAATAACTTGTTCTATTTCATAAAGCGATAACAGCTACTAGCACACAGTACTTGTCCGCTAACACACGGAGAAGACTAATAGCAGGAATATTTTATATTCGGAGTAGAACAAACTAAGCAGAATCAAGTGGTACAACTCTATCTATAAAGTAGCAAAAACATGGCCGTCAGTGATACAGAAATTCAGCGAACTAAGAGTGATGTTGACCGATCAGAAAAATATGAAAGTCACGCTGAAAATTGAATTAGAAAAATAACGCTTACAGTTTTCGTTTCCAGCATGATTTTAGCATTTATAACAAAATTTGAGTAACCTTGTGATCTCCCTAACAAAAGTCAAGTGCGCCACACTTAAGCTACGTTAACGCTTATTTAGAAGCCCATTTAATGGTTGGTTGTTGTAATATTTAATGTAGTATTCAATTCATTTATGTTTAACAAAACGACATAACTGTCGAAAAGACATTTATTTTCCTGGATTTTTGTTCTCTAGGCTGGATGATTTAGTCTAAGAACCTTCATCGTCATTCTGAACAGACTTCAGGCAGAAGTGAATTGTTCGAATTTCACATATGACTAACAGCTTATCCTACCTACCTCGGTCTTGATAGGTTATTATTGACCTTTAACCTGTTATTGTCTGCATCTTCATTTTGATTTTATCTTCCTTTGGTCTGATTCTTGTTCCTATATTTGTCCACGCACTACAGTGATTATGGACAGGAAAGAATATACCAGCAAAGCCGAGGAGATACTTGAGAATAAGAGCGTATATAAATCAGTGGATACAATCAACTCCATAAGACTTAAAACAAGCTTGTCAATACAGGACTGCTATCAAAATAACATCAGTGGCGAATGAAATCTAGTGGACCAGTACTCCCTCGATCTTATGGTAAGTCGAAACTAAATATACCAAACATCCCACTACGTCCAATTGTATAACTCCAGACAACCCCAACATACAATTTGTCGAGAGAAATTTCAAGGATATTAAAAAGTTCAATGGATTCATCCAATCACTCCACTAAATCTCATACAGTTCTTAGATAAGGGTAAAAAGACTCAAATCAACACTGGCAAACTAAAAATGTCCTTCTACATAACAGCCCTATTCACCTCAATTGAATCAAACTTATCATAGGAAACTTTATCCGTTCTCGTGACCAATAACACAAATCTCCCAAAGTGCACGCAACTTTAAAGTCATAGTCCACTAAAACTCATCGATTTATGTTTAGTAACATGTTTTCATATCAGCAATAAAATGTACAAACAGAGGAAGGGAACATCAATTGGATTACCACTATCAGGACTTATTGCAGAATCTGTGATGCACAGACTGGAAGCCTCGATCTTACCAATGATCAAGCCGAAAATGTAGATTCGTTATCATCAAAAAAGAGCGAGCTGGAAATTACTTACAGTTTGGTTAGCAACGTCTTCCATGACATACAGTTCACAATCGAAAAGGAGTCGAATAATGAACTATCATTCCTGGATGTATTAATCAGCAGGGCCCACACTGGAAAACTGGAGACTCAAGTACATCAGAAGTCAACCCGCACAGATCTAGTTCTCAACAACTGTAGCCACAACCCAAGAACTCAAATTAATTTATAGCAGCTCGCGTACAATTGAGTTTGTTCACATCTAATTTGATTAAGCACTTTTGTTAACTTATTTAACGGACAGAGTCATTCGTACAATAACAACCTATCTATACTATTGTACCTTTATTGTGTACGCTTGAGCATTGTTTACTGCCTACTCATATATTCATTTTACTAGCCTTACTATTAATCGCTTAACTGATTCGATGCTTCATTCATTCCACTATGTATACATATGTACATCTTAATCCTGTTCACTGACTCGTTGACTCGCACACTCGTTTATTGACTCGATCACTCGCTTGCTTTACGGCACTACTCTTTCATGCTTTCTTAACGTGCCTGTAATTTTGGATATCTGTGCGTGGTTCAATAATAAACGCAATCACCACTTCGTATTCGCCTTCTGATTTATACACCGTTGCAGCATTATCGAGTAACAGTTATCAGGACGAACAAATTACGAAGTATAAAGATAATATCGAATATCGACCACCACAAATTCCTTGAAAAATTTATTCAAAAGAGCGAAGACACACTGTGAAACACAGCTCAGAAAAATTAATAAAAGTATCGAGTGATTATGTTTCAAAAGAACAGCTATCCACACAGCTTCATCAAGCGATATCAATACAACTCATCAACAAAAAAACTGAAATATAGAAGTTAACAAATGGATCGTCCTATCGTGTATAAAAAATATGTCGGAAATTACAGCGATATTATTGAATCAGTTCAGAACAGGTGTAGCACATAAACTATCAAAACTACTGCAGTCAATCTTAAACCACAGGATAAAGTGACAAAAAGAAATCTGAACATCATCTATAAAATAAACTGTTCCCATTGAATAAATTTCCTTTATGCTTCCAAATTCAAGATTTTCCTAATTTTGAGTGTACGAGGGTGATGGCTTTTTGGTTCTTTATTACAATTCGTTTCGGAAATACATCAACTTTTCTGGTTACATGATATTGTTCTATTTGTACAAGGATTATTCTATGGTTCTCTTTCATTATAAATTGTCATTATATTGTTCTGCGTACTAACAAAATTCATAAGTAGTACAATTTTAATAACTCAATATTTTCCTTTTTGGGTCATGTTGCATTTCTAGTTACTTCAAACTACAAAATGAGTTGATTTGCATACTCATTATTACTCTTTTTCCCAAATTATTTTGCTTTTATATCTTGTCATACATTTTCCCATTTTGTTATCATTATCACACGAATTCTGATTCATACTGACTGCTGGTAAGCATTCGTGTTTACTTTCATTATGTGCAAATATGTATGACAGATTCTCTTAACAAGTACTTAGATAGAGATAAAAATTTTTCCCTCAGTGTTTATTGAGATATAATTTTTGAGGTGCTTTGTGGCAGGTGGATGTAGCTGCCAGTCAGAATCCTCAGATCCTTATTCCATTCAGGTTGGTTTTCATAGAATCCTAAATGTGTGTAGCTAAATGAAACATATTTTTTATTAGATTTCCAAATGAATGTTTCTATGTCATGTCTGTAGTCGTTGTTGGTAAAATATTATGGTTAAATTGAAACTCATTTGGGCAAAAGCATTAGTTCCTGCTGTTCTCCATCTACACCACTTCAGGTAGTAAGTCGGTGATGGCTGTGTCGGAAGTTGATGCTGTTTATAAACGGCTATTGTTTATGCTTAGCTGCATAACACAGTCACCAAATCTGTGCTGCGATCAACTATACCCCGGTGACTACCCGAACCACTATCCTCTCTGCCTAAAAGTGTGACCTGACAATCCAAATCTTCATCTAACACTACAACATTTATCAAACGTACATTCTTGAAATCGTCTGACTGGTGGTAGAACTCACGTTTGATTACACTGGGGTTGCAGTCTGTTGTCCGATAGGCAGAAACTACGGACAGACATTGTTTTCCATGCTAGTTTGTTTTCATTTGAATGGGACTTCCTGATCTAGCTGTACATAAGTATACTGACTGAATAGCAATTTCCCCTATTTCACTTTATGTCAGTGGAGAGTGGACTCTAAATATGTCCGATATTTGCACGTTACTAGTGTTTGAACATATGTATTTTGTAAGCATTAGTCGCGTATGTTGAGGTAATGAAATGAGCAGTAGTGAGGTTGAGCGCTGAGTTTTATGCTGGGTTAGGAATAGTTTGAATATAGTTAAGGACAGTCGGATCAAACTTGTCATCAGTTAATGGAACCACTGACTGTTGGGCTGTGCTATGAAGCGCAGACTCAGTCAATCGGTCAGTCTCAACGTAGAACCTGATACGCATGTTCATCAGCCTAAGCGACCACACCCCGATGACACAGAGAGATTAAATTGTCTGGGCAAATTTATGAGTAGTGGAGGTGATAGCAGTATCAATGGTAACAGAAAAGATTAGACTTCAAAAATACAACTCGAGAAAACATAAATTGGTAAAGTAAGAAAATTTGGGGGAAGACAAAAATGGAGATCTCTGGTCAGTGAGATATGGCTCAAAATGTATATTAGTCTTATTTTAGTCATCAACTCACCACCGATATGTCAACTATCTAATAATAACTACTTGAGGTCTGTCACGTTCGTCTATTTGGTGAGTAATTTTTGTGTATTATCTCTTTATTTATTAAAGAAATTTTACATCTTTATCTGTTTCATATGATCAAAAATAAATTTCTAATAGATTCGTGCATCTATTAATTACTGTTGAGAAGTAATTAATCGACTAATTAGGGTTAAAATTTGTCGTTGTTTTTTTTTTCTACTGATGGTGCTATGAAAGAAACTAAATTTTAAACAAAAAAGAAAATCTACCTGCTGTTTGTTGTGTGTTAAGTTTTAACCCTCACTCTCCCGCCCCCCTATTTTGTTTTGTTTTCCTTTGACCTTAATGATAAAACTCAGTTTGTCTTTTATTTTAGTTGATAAACAATCTCAAACATTATTATCGTGTTGTTTGTTTGTTGATTTACCTTTGGTGTGTGTATGCCTAATTCATATAGCAATAAATAATGTTAGTCATATTCAGTGTTATTCTTTTTTGTAGAATTCATAGTTTATGTTGTTTTATTCAAAGTCCAGTTATTAAGAAGAGGTTGTTTTTTTCACAATTTTTCTCTCCAGTAAATTACATTTATCGTTCTTAGTTTATATGTGCATTGATATTCATTGTATTTCCACTGTATAAACCATTGGGGTTGGTTAATATTTACTGATTGACTTATTGTTCCTCTTTTAAATATTTATTTGCCTTATTCTTATCTTACCACCACTTCCTCTGTGTGTGTGTTTGTGTGTAGATGTGATTATCGACCTGACAGAATAATGGAATGTTAATAGTGAGAGGGGTCAAAAGGTGGAAAATCCCATTAAAAGTGATAATTTGACAAAAAGTAAACTTGGAAAATTTTATTTTTAGATGTACACCAAGTACTTCACGTCATCAAGATATTAGTATTCTACGTTTTAAGTAATGAACAGAATGCAGTTTTGTCGATGATTGATTCATTCTGGCACTGTAAACTGCAATTGAGTTGTTCCTGAAGTAGATTGTTCAAAAAGTCAACATTTTTTTCATTTTAGACAGAAAATTTTTATTTAAAATTTATGTGAACTCATTCAATAAGGGCTTGTGTAAAACATGATAATAGACAAGAGGAATAAGTATATTTGTTGTGAGATTAGCGTCCACTACACTTCAGTAATATTACCCAATTGCCCAAATCGAAGTAGGTGGAGCAGAATGTTGATCAATGATTTAATGAGTGAAAGCCTTAACTCCTAATCTACCGCTACACAAAGCAAGGACAATAATCGCAGAATACATTGAATTATTTGCATTTCGTTTCTTTCTCTTCAGATATACACTAGTCGACAAGTTTAATAATTTCCAATTATTAACATGTAGTTGAGAAATGAATTATCAGTAAATAAAGAGTAAGTAATGTTTAGTGTAAAATAAGTTTAGATTACTTAATGTGATAGTTTAAAACACAACAATAGGAAGGAGGAATGTAAATATTCGATTTTTATTTTGTTAAACTGACTCACCACCATCCAATTGGTATCGAATTTCTACTCACTTATAAAGCATATATATTAGTGTAGAACCTTGATGAAGAACTAAATGGAATGACTTTTTTCTCAACTTGTCTTTTTAATGTCTCAATGAGAATATTTAATGAATCTTTATTTATTGTGAAAAGTTACAAAGTATTTACATAACACATACACAGCCTACAATCGTGCATTTGCATCTTTCGGTGTGTTTTGCCATCTGAACTATCTTCTTGTCTGATCTCCATGTGTTCTGCCAACGCCACGCTTTTGATGTATCGAAGCCCTTCACTCCGTATGACTGTTGTTTCAACATCGACGCCACATTCCGCTACATACTACATACAAACAATCCTGTTAGTAGCATCCATCACACTCGCCTCTCTTTCAAATTTTTGAGCCTGTAGGCTTGCTGACCTCCGAAGTTCTGTTTTCACCGGCTCAGATCACTCAATCGACTAAATCCACTTTTAGAGCTGGCTAGCATTCGCACATTTCTCCTTATTGCCTTTTTGGATAGTATACAGTGGCCCGTGTTTCCGGGTAATCACGTACGATCCTTCCCACTTGGGCAGTAGTTTCCGCGAGTCAAATTCGCCTCCTGCTATTTCCCTTCGTTGTCTACATTTGACCTACTGAGAAAACCTTCTACTGTCCCCGTTGATTGTTTTTGAAGCTCCTTACGCCCATCCTTTTTTTCTGTTGTACATTTATTACCTCTTGCTTTCGTTTGTCATTTCACTCTCTTTAAAACGCCATCTTTGCGGCTACAACCAAGTCTTATATGTCTCCTGGCAGTCTCAATCTTCTGTCGTGCATCAACTGAAACGGCGATTCTGGTGGTTCCTTGAACTGAGGTATGATGAACTGGTAATATCATCGGTAGTTTCGTCTCCCAATTATCTCTTTGCTGCCAACCATTCCTTCAACATGCAGCTGTTCCATTCTGTTCGCCCATTAGTCTGCGGATTATATGGAGTCGTTCAGACGTACACCGCATATGTAAAGTATGAAAATAATACATTGAATACACCATTTCCACATCTTTGAATTGAATCTTACAAACTACATCGTTCTTTCATTCATGTTGCTATTCTGGTTGCTTCTATTAGTAAGAATTTTACTTCCAGTTCCTTACACATACTACTTATGTCTGTCCGTATAAGTGACACACATAATAGTTCTAGTGCATTAAGATTATTTTATTACGTAACATGACAGATTTTTTCGGAAGTATATGACGTTATAATAAGATTACAGCGCACCTTTCTGACGAACGCCATATAACATAAAACCTAGGTCCAGAGTTTCCTGTCGACTACTTACAACCAACCTATGAATAAGCCCTTTTGAAGATTAAATTCTTATCTGTCGTACACTACATATTACTTGTTATTTACCGATAATTCATTTTTCAACTACATAGTAATAATTGGAAATAATTAAACTTATTGACTAGTGTATATCTAAAGAGAAAGAAACGAAATGCAAATAATTAAATGTATTCTGTAAATATTATCCTCCTTGCCATTTTTTTTAAATTTGTGACGGTAACGAATTACATGAAATTGTTAAAGAATAAAGTTGACTAAGTGAGTATAACATTTAAAGCCCCTAGCAATCCGACATGATAATTTTCATATTATACATCAGGCACTGAAGTTATTCAACAGTGGTGTTATTTTTTATGATTATCAAATAACACAGTTGTAAGTGGAAACTTCAATTTCTGATTCTACACGCCTTAATATTAGTTGCTTCTTGAGACGATAAATGAACAGTTGACTTAAATTACCACAAGTTTACACAGTACAGGAGAACAAAGCAGAATATTTTTTATTATCAAAGAACATAATAAACATCTTGTGATTCAACAATTTTCCTAAGAATATTATCAAAAATGTGCTAAAATGAAACTGTGTGTTGGTAAGTAATTTGAATGAAATGTGTTTTGCTACCTTTCTGCCATGATATAATTGAAGGACTGCAGCGTATCTTGGAAGTAAATAAGAACAAAACAACGAATACTTTAGTTCAAATAAGGATGAAGGTCGGTTCATCTGCACATAATTATGTCTATAAACAAGGTTATGTCGATTGCATTACTTTCTACAATGAAGAGTCTTTTCGTGAAATCGGTTCATGCCAAGAAACACCTAAGCTATACAAAAGACCTAATAATTCAGTAGAACTGGAAAATCTACAAGTAAAACGAGCGATAATGGTAGATAGTATTTTCAATAACTAAATCAATATCAAAAAATTCAAAAAGCTAGAACATCTCGTTTAATTATAAATCTAACGGTTCAACAGAAAGGAAGGCCCAACTATCCATCCAACTTGGACTATTTATCCAAATAATCACACATTTAGTTCTACTTATATCACTAACAAACACAGATACTATTTGATACTAAAAATATCATATATCTCACATCTGACATACAAATTGATTCACACAGAAAAAATTTAGTAACTTAGGTGCCCGTATGTGGATATTAATACTAGTTAATATCTGTTGCCTACCTACATTATTGTGTGACTTCTTGTGATGAAGATTCAGAGACAAATATTTGTATGTGCGAATCTTCCTAACAATCTGATGTTTCGCAGAAATTAGTGCCAGTGCATACGAAACCATTATTTGTCATTTCAGGCTAATTGCTGTTTTTATATATGTAGCAATCCAGTTCTGAGAAGACTGTAAAATCTTAAAATTTCCTGCTTTCATGATAACTTTAATGTTTATATTATATATAGGGTATATACTCCTTCTGCTTGACAGTTATGAGTAGTAGTAATTAACCAAGTATAAAGTAATAATACAAGGAATCTTCAAATTTCCCGTCAACACGACACGATCGAATGTTCGATTCGTTGGTATTTAGTTTTTTTCTCTTATTATAAGTTTCTTTGTTTCAGTGCGAAATGTAATCAACTAAAGGAAATTTTTAATGATATTCACTCATGCGTGTACTGCATTGTAAATTAAGTTAAGTTTAACAGTATGACTAAGTCCATATCAGGAGACAGTAATCATCTCATTTCATTGTTGATAATCTTCCAGTCGTAATCAATCCATGGTGAGAACTATCTTTTCCCTTCATCACTAATATTGACAATAGTTCTATACCAATAATTATATACATAGAAAAGTTTACTTATTCTCATAGACAAATTTTTCAACTGTCTCTTCAAAATTAGATCTTTATCAATTAATACAATTCTACTCATAATTCTACTGATTGACAATCGAATATACTACTCGTACTCGTAGCAGTATTCAGTAAATTATGAATGATGAGTTTCTTTTAATCCATTCAGAAGAAAATTTAGTTCCACCTTTTTTCCTTTTGTCAATCAAAATTGATCATATTTTGTTTAAATGAATCTAAAATTAACTCATGGTTCAATGATTATGTAACATAGATAATAGATTGTAATCTCATTGTGTTTATAATACTTGTTGCTAGTATGTGTTACATTTCTTAATCACTGTAGATTAGACAATTTTGATTCATGAAAAATTTCTTTGGATTTTTTCCCTTGATATTTTTGTAATCTGTTTCTGTACGGTTGTTTGTGTAACATGTTTGATTTCAAATAGTAACTGATCCAATCAGAAGTATTGTGTAATCAATCACTCTGAATGCCCAAGTTCTATCGAATGAGTGTAATAGGATAAAGCTTTGTCTAACCTCTTTCAGCTCAAAAAAAGAAGTGCTCACCGAATTCACCCGTGATACCTCCGATTTGGCATTCTCCATGGGATCAGCTAAATTCTTAAATATATATAGAAGTAGCAAACCAGATAACATATTCTTTGGTCAAGCAACTACCATTAACGGCTAGAGAATGACGAATAAGGATTTGTTATCCGAAAGTACCTGTTAACAGCTTTATTCAGTATATCATTCAGGACATTGCTAGATATATGTTCACTCATTTGTTACTTATGAACAGTTCATATCTGTTAACTATATATATATATATTTCAAAACTGCGTTGGTAGCCCATAACGATCAATCATTTTATGTACTAGTTCTAGCCTTTTGTTTATCTACATAATCTACTGGTATTAGCAACCTCACAGATTATCTGTACTACTAGTTTATTCTCACATGCATCAGTCGCCTAGAAATTCGGTAACTAAATTCATGATAAAAAGTATTGAAATCTGACCTTATAGCACGAAGTGCTTGTACTCCAAGTATTTTATGAAACCCTTTACATTTTGTTTTCTATTTCTGTAAAACCAGATTTATCCATGTGGGGTTGTAGTCAAGCATATGCAAGGTTTATTTCGTTCTGTTGGAATTAATAACTGTGCTGAACCAGGCAATCGACTTCATTCACGATTTTATGTAAGTTTGCCATTGTCAGTACTTACATATATATAATTCTCTATGATATTCATTTTACATGTCCAAGTCGCCAAAACAAGTCTTTCAAGATGATAAAATTATTTCAGTTATCGTAAATGTGTCCCAACACACATTACTCAACCTCACCATTGATTAACATGGTGTTGTCACTGGACGTCAACAATCCTTCAGGGACAACAATGATCAGATATAAAGAGTCACCAGAGATTCTCAACTCGAAGGACGGGCTTCACTGGCATTGAGTAGGGATCCTCTAATCAACGTATTGTACACTACCTTTCACAGCCAGACTAACATCACGACAGCGCCAAAGATAGTTTAGATTGATATATCCCATCCTGACTTTTATTATATATATATTAGACTATTCATTGACGTTACCACCATCACTCGGATAACTACCCAGAAGCACGAACATTTCTACAGATGCTGTTTAAAAACAGGCTATTGTTTGTGCTTAGCTGCATGAGACAGTCACCATATCTGTGTTGCGATCAATTATACCCCGGTGACTACCCGAACCACTATCCTCTCTGCCTAAAAGTGTGACCTGACAATCCAAATCTTCATCTAACACTACAACATTTATCAAACGTACATTCTTGAAATCGTCTGACTGGTGGTAGAACTCACGTTTGATTACACTGGGGTTGCAGTCTGTTGTCCGATAGGCAGAAACTACGGACAGACATTGTTTTCCATGCTAGTTTGTTTTCATTTGAATGGGACTTCCTGATCTAGCTGTACATAAGTATACTGACTGAATAGCAATTTCCCCTACTTCACTTTATGTCAGTGGAGAGTGGACTCTAAATATGTCCGATATTTGCACGTTACTAGTGTTTGAACATATGTATTTTGTAAGCATTAGTCGCGTATGTTGAGGTAATGAAATGAGCAGTAGTGAGGTTGAGCGCTGAGTTTTATGCTGGGTTAGGAATAGTTTGAATATAGTTAAGGACAGTCGGATCAAACTTGTCATCAGTTAATGGAACCACTGACTGTTGGGCTGTGCTATGAAGTACAGACTCACTCAATCAGTTAGTTTTAAAGTCGGGCCAAGCACATATATGCATCTGTCCAAGTTTTTAGAAAAAGGAAATTTTCTAATAAAAAATGTGGAATAAAGTAAATTATCCGCCCAGTAAATGAAACAAAAAGTTTGCTTATCAAATGTTTTAAAAAAATATTTGGTGCCTAAAATTATTTGTTATGGATACTGTTACTATGGCTATGATATTGATAAGCAATCAGTTTTACTCTAACTCACTCAGTCTTATGTTGTTTACTTGATTGCTATATTATCCTGACTGGCTATTCTCAATCGTTAAATTATTTCTCTTGTCGCTTGTGTATGCGCTTTTTATATATCCGTTCACTGTCTGCTATAGTCATACTTGTGTGATGAAGAAAAAGCTATTCTTTCGAATTACTCGAAATAAATATCACATTGTTTTGCTGTAGTAGCCATCATCACCTCCTGACAACAGATAGAAGAACATTGAAAATTACAAAACACTGATTTATCTATTATACGCCCTATACTTGCTCAAACTTGGAAGTTTTATGGTTTCTCATCGAGTATCCTATCAGTGAATCACTAATTTTTGTATATCTGTGTTTAGACAATGAATTCTCTTTAAACAAAATATACTTAACCAGTCCCTGAAATTATTTATTTATTTTTGTAAGATTGAAATAAATAGTGAAATGATAATAATGTTGTTATACTTTCACCATTTATAAATAATGCAAGCAGATGTTTGGCATTATTTGATTTTTGTTTATGGAAAAACGAACTCAAATTACTATTGATCAGTTAGTAAGTCAAACACTTGCACATATATGTACCATCATGATGTGTTATGTATCTGTATATAGTTGGATGCTATTAGATCTTTCAGACTATAAATAGTACTACTGCTCATTAAACTTTCCATTGTATTCTGAGAGTTATCAGTTTTTTAAAAAACAAATTCATAAAACTCTAGTTTGATGATACTTTTTTATCTGTTGAATAGATAGTTCCAAATAACATACTTAACGTACATCATATAATTGATGATCATGATAGTAGATATTTTGGCAGCCTCACATTAAATACTTCTTCTTTTTTTGAATTGGAATAAAACAATTTCCTATTCAAATTCTTATGTTATTAATTCTGATAAGATTTTTTTAGTTCATTTTCTATAGAGATGTACTACTGAAAATGTAGTAAGTAGTTAACAAAGGTTTCACAATTCATGTTATCATTTTTATACGTTTTATAGTAGGACTTTATACTTGTATACACCAACTGTCCACATGTATACAAGAATTATACACATATATGCTCATTCTAATTCAATGATTTACTTATCCAACATTTTGATTATAGCTTCTTCAATTGTTTTCACCAGTTTAGTGATTCATGTGTTTTCCCTGTGTTTACGTATCGATATTGTTTTTTTTATAAACTATCATTGTTATTTTACATTGTATTTATCTCTCTTTCTCTTTATTTCCCTCTGTGGATAACTGTATATTGTCTGACCTCAAAATTTACAGTCCTACAAATAGGCTATTGTAGTTTTTTGTCTCTTAAATGACTCAGCTGAAGTGGAGGGTTAGGTTAAATGCCTATCTCTTTAGACAGATAGTATCATTATTTTTTGGGTTATTTTTTTAGTAGTGCTATTATTTGTTGTTCTTCTTTTTTTGACTTCTGTTTCCGTTCAACCAGATGGTCTAATAATATTTTTTCATGTGTAAATAATTAGCAACAAATGAAAATGTTCACTGTGCCTGTACATCATTAATATCGATTAGTTATAGATGAAAGTTCTTCTTATTCATTAACGAGTCATAAATAAGAGTACTACTGGTGAATTTAATTTTGAATTGTACTGAACTGACTATTAAAACCTTTGGGTTCTTGACAAATTCCAATATACATAACCTTTAAATTTATTTTGATTAACATATTTTCATTCATTCAAATTAGAATTTACTATTTGAAACCTATATGAAGATGATTATATTTGTGCCATAATACCTAGAATTCCTAACTGTACAGTAGAATCAAACAAACTTTCATGTTTTTAGGTATGCATCTAATTTTATAAAATATTGATTTTTAAGTGCTAAAACGACCCTACTGTATACATTATTAACTTTTATCTACTCTTAGTCTATCTGAAATGACAAAACCCTCCGATTGAGTATGATTTTCGATATATGTATCCGGTCTCACATTCACCACTCAAATATCACAGGTATTTGTGTATACTAGTTACTTACTTACGCCTGTTACCCCTCGTAGAGGATCATAGGCCGATCACCAGCACTCTCCATCTAACTCTGTCCTGGGCAATCTTTTCCAGTTGTTGTTCATCCTTTTCATGTTTTCTTCCAGTTCTCGACGTATTGTGTTCCTCGACCTCCCTCTTTTCCGTTTCCCTTCTGGATCCCAAGTTATGGCTTGCCTTGTGATGCAGTTTGGTGATTTCCGTAGTGTATGTCCTGTCCACTTCCAAAATCTTTTCCTAATTTCCTCTTGATCTGGAAGCTGGTTTGTTTTTTTACACAGTAGTTTGATGTTGATGGTATCCAGTCAACGGACATTGGTTATATTGCGTAAAGAATTGTTTGTAAATGCTTGCACTTTTTTGACGATGGTTGTGGTAGTTCTCCAAGTTTCAGCTCCATACTATAGAACTGTCTAGAAGTTAGTATTGATGATTCTGGCTTTGACATTAGTTGAGAGTTGTTTTGAGTTCCATATGTTCTTCAATTGTAGGAATGCAGCCCTTGTTTTGACTTCCGAAAAATCTCGGCTTTTATCATGAGGCGTCATAATTCTTCCTTAAACTCGGAGGGTAGAGTTTAAATGGTTTGAATTGTTTTCTGGTTAGTGTTTTTTAGCCAGTTAGTTTTCTACGGGATGGGGTCGCTAACCCCATACCCAACCCTCCCCATTTACCCAGGCTTGGGACCGGCAGTAACTCTATAAGAGCTACAGGCGGAGTTGTGTATACTAGTATTCTCCCTGTATCTTTTTTTCTTCTAAACCGTCAAAATTCAGATTTCCGTCTTTTAATCATTGAAATAACTTTATGTGTATTTTCTCTCTTTAAATAAATTTAATCTTTTTGTGTTATTGAACTAACTACCTGGTGAAGTTGACATGACATTATGCCTACTTGCTGGATTTTGATTAATAACGAAAATGTAGGTTGAAGTTATTAGTAATCATGAGTGTCGTCAAACAGTCACATATATTGTAAACCATGTTTGAGTGCTCTAATCAGTAAATAAATCTTATGTCCCATTAAAACCCAATGCTATTATCAATGTATAGAGTTTGGAAAATCATTTTTTTAAAGATACATTTCATCCATTCACTGTAAAATATTTTGCAATATAATTCATGTGCGAAATTCCCTTGGTTTCGGTAAATTTACATATATCAACCTTCTTAATACTCATTTACTGTTGTATTGTATACCTATTGATCAACTCTACCTATCATTTAAGCCATTGAGTGTTATAGCAGAGTAACAGTTTTGATAATCTAATCAACAAATCGCTTAGCCGTTCCATCAACCTTATTTCGCGTTGATTTCTGAACATTATTCTTGTAAATTTCGACGTTTGAGTTATTTTAAGTTAGTACCAAAAAAATACTCTGAACTAGACAAAGTATCTGTTCGGTTATGTCTGACTTCTAAGTGTCAATGATGAAAGTAACAATAAAACTACTGTCTAGATATTAGGCACAGCTTACAAAGTTGCTTTATAGAAATACCTATTCTGTTTGTTAATACTCAGGAGCCATAATACTGTTTGCATTATATTGTGGTTTGACTAACTTTCAAATATATGAATTATTGCATTCTGTGTTTGTTCTTATATTTCATCATGGATGCTTATTATCTATAAGCCTCAGATTAGAATAGTACAGTAGTTATATATTCAGTGATTACAAAAGAATCATCAAATAGGATTTGTTAACAATTATTATGTAATACTTGAACTGGTAATTTCTGCTTCCCTGTTTTTATTTCTTCTTTTTTTTGTAGTTTATATTCGACAATCCAAAATACATAAGTAGTATGCTGTTGTGTCTTTCTTCATTTAGTGTATTGTATCAATGTTTTTGTTCATATTGGGTTTGTGAATGGTATAAATTAATCGGTTTAATAATTGATGCCTTATTTTGTTTTCTTAATTTATACTTACATTCTCGTAACTCAATCCTCGTACATTTTGTTTATTCTCAAGAGAAAGGGTGGAGTTTATCAAATTATTTAGGTATTTCTTCTTTACGGTTATTTTCTTCTAGTAGTTCATCTACAACTTCTATTTCCAATTAGATTCTATTTGTCTTTCATTCAATCGGTTTTGTTCATGATTATCACTTTTATGACAATCATGAATTGTTCATAATCTGAAACTATTTCTACTTAAGTCTATTCTCATTTCACTTTTAATTGTTTTTGTTTTACTTAATCCATTATATCTCTTATTGTTTACTCTCAAGGTACTTTTTGCTTGTATAATGATATGAGGAGTATGTTTTGTGAACATATGGTTACTACACTCCATACTTACGTTTTTTATTCTTTTCTTCAATAAAATAATAAATAAAATTTGTTTTTACTATATTAAATACTTTTATAATAAATAATATGAGGGGATAATTGTGATAGTGAATAAATGGTTGAATTAAGATTAAGATTAGAATAAATATGTTTTGAAGTTCTATATCACATTTGGTAACAATCTCCATAGTATTAATAATCTGCTCAGAATCTAAAACCAGTGTGGTTGGGGTTACTTATATCCACATAAGTAGTATATGGTGATGGTCAGACATAGGATGTATTTTGACAGAAGATCCATAAGGAAAGAACCGAAACGGAACGCAATTGGTATGAAAATGCATGAACAATAATAATAGAAGACTATAGACTGATATTTGCTGAAGGAATGGTCAAAATTGAGACAATTGATTGATAGTTTGCAAATTAACTGTTTGGTGTATGGTTGTCAGAATTTAGTGGGGTTATATATATATATATATATATATATATATATATATATATATGTGGGAGGCGAAACCCGACTCTCATATCCTCGTCGTGCTTCTTGGATAGTGGGACTGTTTCCATGATCTAACGCGAGCGGTACCCGGGTGGTGGAGTTCAGCCAAATCACCTACTCTACCTATACTCACAAATGATTATGAAGGTTACGAAGAATCATTATTAGTTCAAAGAGAAAGAATAAATGAGTTTGCCCAAAAAATAGGGAAGAGAAAGGTGTAATGATTCTGCCTATGCAATGCAAAAACAGCTATTGAGTTCCGGTAGTTTTGCCGTGCTCCGATGTAGCATTCTTCTCCAGAACGGCCTACTAGGCTTCACCATGTTACTATTGATGGAGTGGGGGAATATGGTTGTAAGAAGCTGACGAGAAACCACGAAATGAATAGAGTTCATTTTATTCTGCTTCAATTATTGTTCCGGATTTATTTAAATAAACGTTAATGATTATCAGAAAAAGCAACCTCAAATTTTTCAATCCCAAATAAATTGAATGTTGAGTAAATTCTGTTTCAAGGTCAATTCAAAGAGTTTAAAATCAATGAATTAAAATATTTCTCTAAAAACTATCATTACAACAAGTTCAATAGAATTTGTATCATAACTCTAATTTTCATTGTTCAAATGGCCCAATACTATTTCAGAGACAACATTTAATCACGTAACTCTAGATAAAAGTAACGTAGAAAAACTGGAAACCCTTCGTCATAGTAACTAGGATATATAAAAGAAACTAGTGTTTTTTTTTGATTGAACATATTTATCTCATATACAATAATTCACGTTACTATAGAAACATTTTGTATATATACATATTTATATGTTTTGTAAAACCATACTGTCGTCAGGACTTTTTTATTAGATAAATTGAAATAGAATGAAAAGACTGGAATTTGTGCAACTTTTACCTCTAGTATAAAATAAGAATAATGTTCACATCCATGCATATATACATCACTTTTCAAAAGTGAAGCTGGGTTGAATAAATAAATTCTCATTCTTGTTGGTAGGGTGTGTCATTGGTTGTTAAGGCTAAACAATGATACATGTGTAACGGAGAGAGAAAAGATTAACAATAATGTGAGTAGGCAATTTGAAAATTTTTAGTAAACTAATAAAGAAAACAAACAATAGTGTTCAAACTGTGTTTATATTCTTGTTTATCGAAAGTGGCATGATAATAGTTATGTACGTGACCTTATCAAACAGGAAATCTTTGCTAATTAGTAAACAACCATTAGAATTATAAGCAAAGATGGATAGTGGCTAACAGTGGAATTTAGGACACGCGTTTGACCCTATTCACAGCTCTTCAGCTGGATGTACCTGCATTCCAGAGTTGATGTGTCACTCCGAGATTCGAGCCCAGTACCGTTCGTTTCAAACACCACTAGTAGTCGCCATTTATCTTTGTTAATAGTGCTTGTGAGTTAAGGCAATAACGAAGTAATCCTCACAGGATGCACGTTCGCCGATAAGAAACTGATCAACTGCAGTCCTAAACTTCAATGGGAAGATTAAAACAAATAGCACAAAATGAACTCAACCATTAAAATTTTTTGTGAAGGATATTCTTAACTTCGATATAGTTCTTATGAGATTGTTAATTTTCCTTAAGTATACTTCCTATGAGTAACGTCTACTCATCTCCTGAAGTTGCATAGAAAACTATGGTTTGGCTAATAAACAATACTTTTTAATGTGGTTTTTTCAACTCCTATTCAAATGTATAATATCATGAATAAGTTGTTCAAAAGGACCATTTTCCTAATCAAGTTACTCACAAACATTATCTATGATTAGTACACGAATACAATAAATTGGATGATACTGTAGACTAGTGAATAGTTCATTTTATTTCTAGTTTTATACTGTTCAGCAGTGATGAGATTGGTTACTATTCTTATTATTCAACCAAGAGATCTAAAATATCCTCTCTATATGCGCTGCATGCAGACAAAAACACCTTTTAGTCTTCCTTTAAATAATTTTTTAGTAGGTTTATCACTTTTAAAATTGAATCAGTCTTGTATTCAGTCAATGGAATGTGTTGTGAGTTTATAATAAACAAAAATATTTCTCACAGCTTTTTTTAACTTTCATTGAACTCAACTGTTTCATAGAACATTTTATTGTACATTACTTGGTGAAAACTACAGTATACACCGTTTCCGATACATAAACGTTAAAGGTAAAATCGGGATTTATAATCCGTTTATAATTTAATGATATGTTCTTATCAGTAGTTAAGTTTTGTAATAATCAAAGCGATCAGTTCATCAATTTCTAATTCGTTCAGGAAGAATTCACTGTTAACACCTAGAAATTCCGAACGACTAAAGTCATCAACCTTATAGTTTATTCATTTTGATATGGTTGATTTAACTTATTATTACTATTATTATTATTATTATTATTGATTTTGACCAGTATTAAAGTTATCAAACTACTTATGAAATTCACTGACATGAATCCCAACTTTCCTATGCTTCTAGAACAATGTATATAGTCAACTTACAATTCAGAAAATATACGAGCAAGGAAAGAACGGTTTCTAAAACAACAATTTATGTGTCTTATAAAATCCACTTAGTGAAATGAAAAGACTTGACTTTTTTTATAGGATTTGAACACCATTTTATAATTATTAATTAAAAGACTAATACATTGAACGAAGAATATTCTTTTCGACAAATTCTCTTCAGGTTCTACAATTATATATCCAAATTAATAATCCGAAAAAATGGCCAGGTTAAAGGCAAAGTACATCGTTTAAAGCATGTAAATTTAGGAATGTCAAATCAAATAGAATAAAATTGTTAATGTTGATATGACTCATATATATGTTAAGTGGAAATTTAAGATCTGTGATCAGAATATAAATATGGGTCAGATAGGGTGAGAGAGATATGATAGTGCAATTACAAGTCGATCAATTGGAAGACTAAATTGTGTGAAAAATTAGTGAGACGTAATAAGGATGGATCAATGCGATGTGAATGAATCATGTCTAGGAGGGATTAATAATGATATTTAACCAATAATAATAAAAATAATAATAATAAAATACAAAGATTTGTGAATAAAGATAAGAGAGACAATTACATTTGACTACGAAAGATCGTAAGTATATAGTCAAATTAGGTCATACAATAGCTAAGATGATTGTTCATTAATTGGCCTTGTGGTTGGCCAAGGGAGGAGTAGGGGTTGGAGATATTTCTTCTGTACGCATAGCTCTGGTTTCTTCATTCTGATGGCTACTGCCTCCGCCGTTTGAAGAACTTTAAGCCTGACAAGCTTAGACAAAAAATTACTGACCCTATAAATAATTGAAAAAGATTGGTTTATACTGGCACTATGACCAGTTTGTACTAAATGGGCCAAAATCGAGCTGTTTACTTTCCTCATCAGACCTTTGCTTAGCCACGCTGGGAGGTGTTCACGAGCACGAAAATGTAAATTCCTAGAACTCCGACCAATATAACTTGCTCCACAGGAGCAATCGAACTGATAAATACAAAATGAAGTGGTCATTCTAGGAACTTCATCTTTAAGCCTCGGTGTCACCATTGGACGAGTAGAAAACATCAAACGTAGTTCACCCATGTTGAAAGATTTTTGGATAGGTCTGCGTAATCTCTGAGCAAGTATTTCGCTAGCGGCATCCCCCCTGAATTGTAGGCGCATGAACAAGGATTTCTTCTTGACCGTTTGGATTTCGCCTATTTTTACTTTCAAGATCATATATTTAATTATAAGCTTTCTGGGGTAACCGTTTTCCCTCAGAGCATTATGCAATGTGTTTAGCTAATGTTCAACTACATCTGCCGAACATATAGTGCGTATTCGATAGCTAAGGGTTTTGATCAGGTTTCGTTTGTACTGTAGAGGTACAAAGCTAAGGAAGTGCGTATACTGATCTGAACCTGCAGAACAACGAATAAAACTATTTTGTAATAAGTTTCCCCTTTTGTACTCGAACCACGTCTTTCAATTGTAAAAATATATCTGTTGTGCCAGTACACCACGTTCTTACTTCAGAGGCACTTACCGATCCTGACTGTTGTGTTGTTGTTTCAGATCGCTCCTGCTTTCAAGTGAATGCTAATATATAACGTGCTACAGTAATGTTTATTTAAGATATGATATTCCTTTTATTTAATTAACATGAACTATATTAAGCATAAAATGCAACATGGGACTTCTTATAATACTGGGCATTTTTTTATGTATGTGACTTTTTTTCTCAATAATCAAATAGAGGTACAAATCAATATATAAATGAGTGTATTTTCAACTACAGTCATCGTGTTTTTAGAGTGAATAAATCATTCACTATACCAATCTTCTTTGTTCTTACTTCAAGTTGTGAGAACTGTATTGGTTCCTCATTTTCAAATGTAAATAATAAACAACTTGGAAATATCAGTATCTAAACAACAAACTACTGTTCTTATTCCTTACCTAAACACCTACTACATTCTTTAAGAATTATGATGAAATTGACAACACAAAATATACATTTTAGTATATTATATAACCCAGAAGGGTAGAAGAAACAAGTTAACGGATATCTCAACCTACTTGTAAGTTTTTAATTAATATGAGCTTTTAGCGTTTAGCAGAACAGATCTAGGAGGTTTAAATCTCGAGAAATACAGAAAACGACTGAATTAGTGTATTATTATTAATTGGTCGGCGTGTAAGATGGTGGTTGAAGGTGGTCAACAGGAAACCCCGAACCCGGGTTTCGTGTTACTTGGCACTCGTCAGCAAGGTGTACCTGTAATCTTGAGGGAACTGGTGCTCCCTGGCGGATTCGATCCCGTGTCAATCAGCTTCACAGTCAGAGACGTTACCACTGAGCTATTCGGGCCGTGACCGACCTCCTGTAGGACTGAGATGTAATCACAATTGATTGATCGCCACCCAGTGATCAATCAATTGTGGTCCGTGTGTTTTTTTTTTCAATATTTTGGTCCCTTATGCATTTACAACTATCACCATTCAGTGTGATTAGTCAGGATCCTTCTTTATCATCGACTTAGTTTCAGGATTTTCATTTACAAATTCTTTACAAATAAGTATTGATTTAGATCAAATACTTTATAGAGAGATGGTTAAGTTGGCATTAGTAATGATACCAGTGATAATTCGATCTTTTTTTGCTTAATTTACTACTCTTTTGATGTTAGTTCGTCCATTAATTAGTGTTAAAGTTATCCTTAAATGTTATCAAATAACTCAGTATTGTTTTAAATATATTCCACTCATATTGTAATGAACAGAACACGACTGGGGACAACTGAATACATTAAAGCAAAAATTACAGACTATCTCACTAAATTCTGATAACCATACAATGAACAGTTAATTGCAAATTAACAACCATTTGTCTCAGTCTTCACTATTTCTTCTCTAATTCCATTGTCCATGCATTTTCCTACCAATTGCGCTTCATTTCAGTTCTTTCCTCATCGGTCTTCTGCCAAAATACATTCTATGTCTGACCATCGCCATATACTACTTATATGGATATAAGTAGACCACACCACAATATTACTTCCATAATATAATATCCTCTTTTAATATCATGTATTTGGATAAGGTTATATATACCATTACAATTAATCCATATGTGATATTAAATAGTTAAGTATGTCACAATGGATTAATCTCATATTACTTTATTGTGGGAAGGATTTAATTTTATAAACCATTACACTCTTATTGTATATGAATCATTCAATCCGATATCAGAAAAATGAGAATATAAAGACACCTAATACTAAACGATTATTCTATTTTTAAAAAGGATTAATTAGCTTTTGTTCGACGAAAAGAGTTTAATAAGGACTCCATGAAACTCATTCCTATGGGGTCAACTGTCGTAGACTTTTTTTAAAAGAAGTCGAAGAATATGACTATCAAATATATATTGATAATAATTTCTTTTGTCAATTGTTGATAGAGTGGTGTGGATTATTATAAACAATATAAGAAGATAGGGGTGGGGGTGGGAAATGAATTTTATTCAAAAAGAAGTGAAAAAAGGAAAGAACGGAAACGAAACGCAATCGGTATGAAAATGTATGGACAATAATAATCGAAGACTATGTAATGATATTTGCAGAAGGAATGGTCAATATTGAGACAATTGATTGATAGTTTGCAATTCAACTGTTTACTGTATGGTTATCAGATTTTAGTGAGATAGTCTATAGTTTCCTTGTCAAATACATTCGATTATATTATAAACTATGATCAAAAGGTGATTTATATTTCGATTATTACCCTGAAGAAGTCCGAATAAGTTTATTGAATGAAATGTTGAAATTATTTCAATAATCTATAATTTTGCACATCTAATATCCATTTCTGATTTACTTTAAATAACATGAGTTAATGATGAACATTATCTTTGAAAAAAAGAATAAAACTTCATACTATACTTATTTATATCAGAACAGAAATAAAGACCCCCTAAACAATGAATACTTTTTTTTGATGTTGGTTTCTTCTCTGAGCTGGATGGTTTGGTCGTGGAGCTTTCATCGTCCTTCTGAACGACAAACTTCTACCCGAAGTTTGTGCTGATGATGTCGTTCAGAAGGGCGACGAAAGCTCCACGACCAAACCATCCAGCTCGGAGAAAAAACCAACATCAAAATTACCCACCTGAGCTACAAATCTTCTCCACTATCTCAATGAGTACTTTTCATGAATCATATCAAATTTCTTTAAAACTTTCTATTAGAAAGGATTTTATTATTCAACTAGGTTATAGTTCATGCCTGAATTGTTGATTTTGTATTTTACGCTTTATGAATTTACCATTCATTGATATGCATAACTTCTTTTTGTTACAATTTACGGTAACAATTATGTTCCTTTTATGTGAAAAATGTACCTTCTAAACAATAAGTAAATGATTCAGTGTATATTCACTCATGACTGATAGTTATTCACACTTTCAAAAAAACAGACATAACAATTTCCTCTTTTCTTTTTTTTTCCCCAATGTCACTCATTCCTCTATACACGTACATATTGAATTTTGTAGTTAAGTCAATTGTATTCCAAGGCGCCCATATCAATACATTTATATACATACAAATTAGGTGTATAAACTTAAACAACTGACTCCTTTCCTTCTAAATTAAATCTCATTTCTATCATACAACAGAGTCTACAATTATAGAATATCAAATACTTATTAAATCGATAAAATTTTTGGCCTAAAATTATGACAGACAAAAGATGACTTCTATTTCATCTAGTCTCTTAATATAGGAATACAATTATGTTTAAAGTTTTCATTATCCAGTTAATACTTCTAAATGATTGAGAGAAAAATTAAATTTTGAAGTATTCAAACTTAATTAACTGGAGATATTTTTATATAGTTAATATCATGGGTCAGTTGAAGCTAGACCACCATGGAAAACCTGGAAGCACTTGACGGCCGTTTCGTCCTATTGTGGGACTCCTCATCAGTGCGCATCCTGGAATTCGAACCCAGGACCTACCAGTCTCGCGCCAGAGCACTTAACCGATAGACCACTGAGCCGGCATCCAATGGTGTTGATATCTAACTTCAACAAATCCACGAAATCGCGCGACCAACTTCCATTATACTGAGGTAGATACCTGTCTCTACCTGACATGGATTAGCTCCACTGGATTGGCTCCACAAAACCCCCTTGTGATAACTGGATATATGTTTAACTTAATGTGCCAATGTTCAGATGTTATCAGAGCTTGTACACTGCCGTCACTAATCTAATACAGTACCACATCGATAATAATATCAAATCTTTAAGCACATGAATCCAATGACAAATAGAATTAACATATCTGTAAATGGGATTTCAACGTACTGATATGGCGGCAATAGCTCATCACTTTTTTCACTAAAACGAACAACAAAAGAAATTTAGCGTGAAGCAGTAATAATAATCAATGCTCGCTCAAAAGAAGATGATTGTCATCAATAACTACCCTTGAAGAAAACTTCTTGATGTTTGAAGCTAGAAATGCTATGTTTGAGTCTCACTGAGATCATCAACACTGCGTTGTACATAAATCTTGATGCAGAATCTCAAACAGAACGAAATACGCCTTCTGAATTCTACTATAAGAAGTTATTCAGTGTAAATGATGCTTTTCTCTGTTTTGGATACACAAAACTATCAGTCAGTATCAGTGCATAGTCATCAAACAAATCACTAACTTGAAAATTTCTTTGCCCAAAGATAAGCAAATCACTCAAGTATGATGATGATTTCATTTATTATTTCCGCCCCATAAAGTAGTTCATGGAGAGATTTATTTACGGTGTAGGCTCATTATAATTCTAAAGTAAACCTATCAAATTCAATAATATTTTTGCTTTCAACAATTAAATGCGAATAAGTTTCATGATTGACTGACTGATCATACCTCCCTATAGAAGAAATGAAAGATGTTTGACAAAATTTTCTATATATAACTTTTCTGCCTCTTTCTCATTCCTTTTTTTTCGATTTTTCTGTTTCTCTTTCTATCCTTTTTTCGTACCGACTTGTGTAACATTATTTCGGAAGCCGATTACCTATACAACTGTAAGTATGTACATTTATGCGTATCTGTGGTCGCATCTATGTTGTTCAACTAGTTTCAGTAATATATTTCGAAATATGAAATGTTTGTCAACCTCACCCTTTTCTAAACGAACGGTATTAAATTTAATTGGTTAAAAATGGCTCATTCGAATGAACTGTCTGATAGCTTATTGTTGATTAGTTAAGTGCGTATTGTATATAATTGGTCGTTTGCTCATCAATGATACTTGATAAATTAATATAGGAGGAATAATCATTTTCAGTTATAGCTGTTAGTCTCTTTTATCACAGATTACAGATGTAGCATTTTGAGATAAATAATATAGAATGGTGATCGTATAATATAGTGAATTTATTTAAGTTATCATTGTAAGCAACTTGCAAGTCAGTAGATGAGTGATTTCATGCCGACTAACATACTTACAGCATATAGTTTTGTTTCTTTACTAGGTCGTGGATTCGTCTTATTGACGAATTCATTCCGAGAACTAAACGAATGTTGAGTAGTTACTCATAGGCAATGATTTACCAGATAATATCACTTTTTCCTAATATAATAATTTCAATTTCAACTATTAAGTTTAATTTAAAACGTTAATCATTTTAAACTTCAATTAGCTAGTTACATACCATAATATGAACTTAATAAAATAGTTTCAAATGCAAAAGAAAATGAATGAACACTGAATAACAAGTTATCAAGCTCCATCAGTTATAAACTATATTAAAGTCAATCGATTTAGATAGGTTACATAGGTCGTCCACTAACATCGTTATATGATAATCACACAGTAACGTTGAATAAATGAATAAAATAAGAATACATAGATTGTCAAATATCGATTTAGTGAATGATTATAATTTTGCTTTGACTTAAATCTTATATCAGTAGATCTTAGATCTTAGATCAGTAGATCGGCGAAGCAACAGCAGCATATTTACAAATGAACAACATCTGGAACTCAAAACAGCTATCTGTCAACCAACACCAAGATCAGATTTCCCAATACAAATGTCAAGACAGCTCCACTGTATGGGGCGGAAACGTGGAGAACTACAAAAGCCATCATCCACAAGATACAGGTGTTTATTAACAGTTGTCTGCGCAAAATACTTCGGATCCGTTCGCCAGATACTATCACCAACAGCCTACTGTTGGAGACAACAAACCAGATTTCAGTGGAGGGGGATCTCAGGAAGCAGCGTTAGAAGTGGATAAGACACACATTGAGGAAATCACTCAACTGCCTCACAAGACAAGTCCTCACATGGAAACCTGAAGGTCAAAGGAGAAGAGGAAGACCAAAGAACACATTACGCCGTGAAATGGGGGCAGACATGAGAAGAATGAACAAAAGTTAAATAGAATTAGAAAGGAAGGCCCAGGACAGAGCGGGGTGAAGAATGCTGGTTGGAGGCCTATGCTCCATTGGGGGTGGTAGGCGTAAATAAGTAAGTAAAATCCTGTATTCTTAGAAGTTTTTAAAATTGGACAAAGAAAATTTCGTTACAAATATTTTGGTGGAAACTCAATTTATGTACATTTTCTACTATAAACTTACTAAATCTACACAACATTTAATTAATGTTTTGAAGTTATTTTCCATTTTATTAAAACAACAATAGAAAGGTGTGTTAACCATCTTTTTTTTGTTGTCTCTTTTCAAGTGATTAACCTTTGACCTTATTCTCCTTATCCAACAGTTGTGTTTTCCTTCCGGTTCATATTCAATAAGGAATATTATATTGATAAATTGAAACATTTCCTATTCAAATTCATTGAGTAACTTAACAACAGTATGATGTAAACAGTTTTTTATAGTTCTGGTTAATTTATCTTTTTTTTTAAATTTCAAAATGTGAACCTTTTGTATTGCTTAGAATAATCTCTGAATATCTTTGTGAAATAGATCATAAATGAAAAGCGAAACTTTTCCTTTTTCAGTTTTCAACATATTAAATAGTTTAATATATCTAAAGGATGATGATGTTAGTCACTTTATATATCTGATAAATCTTTTTTCTGTCATGGAGTTTTGTTCTCTGAGCTGGATGGTTTGGTCATGGAGCTTTCATCGTCCTTCTGAAAGACATCATCAATACAAACTTCTGGTAGATAAACCCTAGACAGCATATATATATATATGCATATACGAAATTATTAAACCAATCACTGGATTTTATGAGTCAATGATAACAGTGAAATAGGTTACATAACTCAAAATGATAAGTAAAGAGTACAAATTGATAATGTGATGACAGGGGTATTAGTTGTGATAAAAGTAATAAAGGCTTGTAGCCGTGTTTCATAATGGGGATTAGGTCAATGATTTGAGAGATATAGTGACTTAGGTAATATTCATAAAAGCTATAAGATTATGTAATAAGAAATATTCAGATAATTAGACAATGAAGTGTATATTAGAATAAAGCATGATGAAGATCTAATTGAAAATATGAATATACTCTTGTTTATGTTGTTCTAATTCATGATATGGGAAATTAATAAAAAAAGATTTAGACAATCATCAGTAGAATGAATCACATTCAAGATCTGTTAGCCTTGAAGCTTTCTGTCGTTGAAAGAATTCCCTATTTTTCTAATTATTGAAACAATCGACCATGAGAGTATTTTGAAGTGAATCAATGTTTTCTCTTTTTTTCTCATAATTATTTAACTTAATTATACTTTTAATTATAAATATTCAAGTTTTATTGTTGTTACGAAAATACTAGTAGTGATGGTATTCATTCAAGAAGGTTCAAGTATTTATAAACAGTTGTCTACGCAAAATACTCAACAGCCTTCTGTGCGAAAGGATAAACCAGCTTACAGCTGAAGAGAAAATTAGGAAAAGACGTTGGAAGTGGATAGGACATACATTAAGAAAATCATCAAACTGCATCATGAAGCAAGCTCTAACTTGGAATCCGGAAGAGAAGCGGAAAAGTGGGACACTAAAGAACACATTACTCCGGGAAATAAAAGCGTATATGAAAAGGATGAATGTTAACTAGAAATAACTGGAAAGGATTGCACAGGACAGTGTTGGATGGAGAATGTTGGTCGGCGGCTTATGCTCCATTGGGAGTAACAGGCGTAAGCAAGTAAGTAAGTAATAATAAAAATGAGTCCAGTTTCTAATTCTGTATTTGTCATCAACATAACCTAAAAAGTATATCATTTTTATATAATCTACTTGATAACTTTTAAAAACGTATTATGATTACAATAATATTCATAAAGAAACACTTGATATTATTTGTTTGAATGTTTCCATTGATGTTTAAAACTGTAATTGATCAGTCTCTTATTGGCATATGTGCATACTGTACATACTTAGATACAGGTACATCCAGCTGACGAGTCCCAAATAGGACGAAACGCTCGTCAGAATGGATTCCATTTCTAGCTACTATTCATCTTTATTTATAAAGAAATCTGATGATCTTTTCTTTTTTACTGTATAATAACAAATTTTTTTTAATGAGGTATCTTATTTCTTATTTGTTATACATTAGTATCTACCTTCACTTTTATTATAAAAATTGATTGATTCCAATTAACTCTCATTAGATGAAACTTAGAAAATAATTGAAAAGAATGTTTATTATTATTGTTACCTATTCATTAAAGTTCTTCTTTATTTGTTTACTTTGTTTCTATTATTGTTTTATTCATATGCTTGAGGCAATATGACCTCAATTTATTTAATTTCTATGTATGAAATTATTATTTGAATAATCTATAGGGTTAAAAAAAAAGGAAAAAGAAAAAGTGGGACAGAAGGTTTATTTTAAAATAGATTAGTATTTGTATAAATAAATAAAAAATAAAATGAGTGAATTTATTCATGAATGACACATTACAAAAATTTAACATTGAGGTATATACTACTAATATGATTACTAACAAAGTTTCTTTTCTCTTTCTTTTTTTTTTAAAGTAAATTCTATTACTATCAAATTTATTGTTACTATTCTAAATATGTCCATGTTAGACAACAACAAGAAAAAGAAGAAAAAAAGGGGGATAATAACTGTAAATGATTCATTCTTGAAGAGGAAAACACATTTACACACAACAACAACAACAAGAAAGATATTGAATAAAACTGACGTCTCATCTTACCTTCTTAAAAAAAATTACCCAGTTAATATTTATCATTTAGTGAAACGCAAATAAGGAGACGCAAGAGAAAAGAAGGTATTGACAGAGACTAATGAATTTGTAAAGATGATTATGTTTTGTTAAACAGTATTTATGAATGACAATATATTCTCCTATTCAATACAATAAGTTGTTTCATTCATGATAGAATGAAGAATTCAGTAATTATTATCCCTAATGGATAGCTAATTTAAATCAATCAAATCGTCAGTTAGTTAATACAACATGACTAACTAATTGATCTATAATGAAAAAACACTTAATATTTATAGTTTTTATTATTGCTTCATTGATATCTCCATTAAGGTATCCATGATAAATAATGATGTCTTCACTTAATATCTCATATATAAGCTTTCATTTTTCTTTTCTTCATTCTATAAGTATTTCTATTTATTTCTATCTTATAATATCAGTCATGTATATAGATCTTGTACGTTTATTATTGGAAGTTTTGTTTAAACTAAGTTTTCTATATGTCGTAATTCTTCAGCAAACCAAAGAACTCAAACAAGTATCACTTAGAAACAGTATTCAGAAATGTTATTGCTAATATTTCAGGTCACCAAATGTCTGACAATACATTTAGTTACGTTATTGTATTGATTTCCGTCTCAAACCAATGAGAACATCGTTGAGTAGTGTTTTGCATGCGGTAGTTTTAAATACATGGAAGGTCAAGAGTTTATTCAAAATAACAGATACATCTAACGAGTGAATAACAAACAACTTATTACCTCAGTACAAAAAATGAGCAACATCCTAAAAATCCATGATGACCCAATAGAGAATGCATCATAATATCAAGATTTATTTGTCAAACGGATAACCTGAGTATTATAAAATTTGCCTACATAACCCTGTTGCCCTTTGTGAAGCACATGACACCGATCAAGATAATCCAACCAACTTTGTTCCCAGTTGTCCTTTGGAGTTATTTCCAATTTCAATGAATTCTTTTGACGTTTGCCTTCAACTCCCAGCTCAATGTGTTCTTTGGTTTGCCTCTTTTTCTTTTATCTTAAGGATTACAAACTAGGGCTTGCCTTGTGATGTAGTTTGATGATTTCTTCAATGTATGCAATAACAACCTCCAGCATCTTTTCATAATTCCTCTACAGCTGGAACCTGGTTTATTCTCTCCCACAATAGGTTATTTCTAATGCGTATATTGCGTAGACAAATGCCTATAAATGACTGTACTTTCTTGATTATAGTTGAAGTAGTTCTCTACGTTTCAGCTCCGTACAATAGGACGCTTTACACATTTTTATTGACACCCCTAACTTCGCTGTTAGTTGGTAGTTGATTTGAGTTCCACGTGTTTTTTAGTCGCGGGAATAATACTCTTGCTTACCAGTTTGTCCCCTGACGTCTGCATCACATCCTTCATGTTTATGGATGACGCTCTTCAGATATGTAAAGGCCTCCACTTCTTTGATAGTTACACTGTTAAATGGTACATGGTTGGTGCTTGCTATGTCGTATTTCAGGCACCTACTTCATTCCTTATGATTGTTCAGGCTTACCGTTGTGGAAGCCACTACTACACTGACTGTCTTCGCCTGCATTTGTTGCTGTATATGCAATAGAAGTGCCTACTGTATTTCAAAATTTTCCTGGGAAATGGAGGTCTTCACAACCCAGTCAACACCTGGGAGAAGGAGGGAAGGCGATAGTTGTTAGTCATGTCTGACACACTTATTATTTGGAATGTATCTGTGAACTGTCCTCTATGCACGACTATGCAATTCAATCCCTCGTAGGTGTTCCATGTGATGGTGGCAACATTGTCAGGTACACCATGGTGTCGAAAAAGATTCCATGAAGTTCCCCTTTCAACGCTGTCAAATTCTTTCTCAAAGTCGAGGAAGTTGATGTATAGTGATGAATTCCACCTAGTTGACTATCCAATAATGATTCTTAGTGCCTCTATTCAGTCGGTACACAATCAGTCCATACGGAATCCGGAGTTCTCATCTCAAAGTTAGGTGTATACTGAATCATTTGGTTCAGCAACTCTGTTGAAAATTATGCGTGGGACTGACAGCGGTATGATGCCTCTGTAGTTCGCACACTTCGGTATCTTGATGAGGTATTCCTGTTTTCAATCTGTTGACAGTTGTTTTCCCCTCCAATCATTCTAGAGAGAATGTGGAACACCTTCACAGTTGCCTCTATATTTGACTTCGGTACTTCAGATGCTATGCTATCTGGCTCTGATGCTTTGAGTAATCTAATAATTCAATCAGAAACTTGTCATTAGCTACATTAATACCACGTTCTTCAGAGACATTATCTTCACTAATACTGATAATTAGCGATGTATCGCAATATACTGTTGAATGACACATTGTTATTTCTTCCCGTCTCTGCAAAAATTGACAGTATGGATGGGTGACGGTAGCATTTTTTAATTTACATGTCACCTCCACGTGGTGATATGAATCTATACTCCTTCCTCACTTTGTTCTCATATCTTCCATGGACCTTCTGAACTTTTTATCGATGTGAATGTGATTGGTCTGGTTCGCTGTAGTTTGGTTCGGTGAAACCCATATAGCTTTGTAGATGCATTGTCACCCTATAATACCTTCATATCCTGTTTTTCCCAGTCGAAACTTGGACTTTAGATCTTTCGTCAAGATGGTCAGGTTCTTTCCCATACACTTCTCCACAGTAGACTACAGTCTCTCATAAACTTGACCTTTATCGTCTCCACTGCTATCATTTATAGGTGCATTGCATTGGATGACCTTCATTGTAATCCTTTCCTTCTTTGTCTAGAGAGATGCTTTTTGGTCCTGGATCTATGAGATTCCCATCCTATAACGCTCTTCGTACTTCTTTGGACAGAATTATTGCTACTCTTGATGTGTGCAAGGCGTCTTTTTCATAATCAGAATATAACAGCACCGCTCCTGAAGCTAATCATTCTTTTTACAGTCTGCATACAAATGGTTTCACTTATTCTGAGCACTATCAGGTTTTTCTTTCATTTACACAGCTACTTGAATGATTCTCTTGGTCTCCCATATTATCCAAACATTCCATGTACTTCTTATCCTCATCATGTTTTCTATTCATTTAGGCTGGCTTACTTCTATTGACGGATTTTTTAGAGTAGCTATTTTAGTTCACTGTATCTGAAAATTGATCTTGAGGGTAAAAGCCAGGATTTCAGAGCAGTGGGTAGCAGAACACATCTGTCTCTCTTTAAAGTATTCAAAATCTGAGGGAATGAAAACTACTTCGACACGAATAACTCCATGGCTTTGTCATTTGGTAGCACTTATCGTTCATCAAGATTATAACCATGCCTTATCAGTAAATTTCAACTGTGTCGAAACTCTTGCAATAAAGACTTTCCTATATATCTACAGTTACCATATCAAAATATTTATGTTATACTGCTATTCACAAAGCTGAATAATTCTAAATATTTCTCCCATTATTACTTATCAACACATATCTAACGTATACTATATATTCAGTTTTTAAACTTGTACCATATCGATTATAAATGTAAACTATTGTCAATATGACTAGAGGTAAGCTGAATAAATTTTGACAATCAAGTGTAACATGAAAGAAATTAATATTGAACAAAATATATCTCATTCCATTATAATCAAGATTTTTGTTGTGGTATCTATTATTCCCATCCTATGTATATAAACACAACTAAGCAACCATCTATGGACAGCAAAGATACGATATCTTTTGATTATATATATACAAACTTTTACCCAACAGGATTCTTACAAGAAAGGATTTGAGTAGTTTTGTTGGTTGGTTCAGTCTTTTAGGGGTGGTGGTAGGTAAGCCGATTGAGTAGAGTAATAGGAAGTTTTTGTCATTCAACCAATCACCTCTAGATTATTGTCTGTATACATAGTGATGAAAAAGATATTTGTCCACCATAAAGAATAGGGTAATGCCTATCCTATATTTAAAGTCTTTCAATCATTCCCATTTCCTTTTGTAAAAACACCATCAGTTCCTGAATTTTTTTTATCATACAAAGAAAAGTAGTATTTTTTTGGGGGGTACACAATAAAAATTCAAATTGTGATTGAGTAGGTGTAAAAGAAATCAGTTTCTTTTTTCCTTTTTAAAAATAAAAAAAAATAATTAGTGTATAAATACCGTGATCACAACAGAGAAATAATCTCTTCGATACTATTGAGAAAGAAATGTAGACAATAAAACACATTTGGATGGTTAGACCATTTTAATCATGAATAATTGGTAAGTAAGTAAATTATATTTATTTCAACAAATTTCTTCTATCATTATTATTGGGATTAAGCTTTTTCATACAGTGGAACTATAATGAAGTTGGATTAGACTCACTGACTTGATCCGTAGGTAGATTGTTACTTAGGGAAGTTTGATAAGAAAACTGACAAACCAATATGCGAATTACTGACATGATATTTGAACAAGATACTTAATAATTCAGGTTTAAAAATGACATTCGAGTCACATCTAGTAATCTTTTATTTCCTTAAAATATGAGTTTATCTACCAAAACCGTTTCACATTAGTTAATTACATTTGGAAAACTGATTAATTCAGACTTAATAATAGATAGTGGAATTCATAATTTCAGGCTTAGACACTAATATCCATATCTCAGACCTAATTTACATTAACATATTGCCGCTTAAATACTTAACTTACATATTTACCACTTGTTTGAATGTTACCAGTTGTTATCACTGCACAAATCATGACGTTACTACATTTTAAGGTTAAATTAGTTAGTCTCTACTGCTCCATAGACTCCTGATATAGATGTCTTATTTAATAAGAAATGCCCAAGGTGGATTTCGCTAATATTTATCCCTGGAAAGAGAAAAAGGAAACTGATATCTTAATGCTTATGTAAGAAGTTCACTCCCTAGAAACCAAAAATATAGCCATCATAAGATCTACCAGTGCATCACAAGTATTCCTTATTTTTTAAAATAAAATGCTGAATTCAAGAAATATCTCATGATACTTTTTGTTAACAAGAAAATATCCACACATACTACTGATTGATATCATTCATAGATTTATGGATAACAGTTTTTATCTCAACTTATTAGGTTATAGGAGATTAAGTTATTCATCTTTTATAATACCAAATTCAGGATGTTTTAGAATCATCAACTGTATGGTAATTTTGATGCATTAGGTTAAAATTAAAATGCCAATGTTTCTTAACTGATGTTATTTGATTGTATTTTAATAAAAAAATATTCATTCACACATTCAACTTATTTAAAGTTAACAAAAAGTATACTGAATTTAATTTAGTTAATCCATATTAGTTTCAACATTAAGATTCATTTGAAAATTAAGTAGTTCCTGACTAAGGAAACTTACTTAATCACTTACGCCTGTTACTCCCAATGGAGCATAAGCCGCCGACCAACATTCTCCATCCAACACTGTCCTGTGCAATCCTTTCCAGTTATTTCTAGTTAACATTCATCCTTTTCATATACGCTTTTATTTCCCGGAGTAATGTGTTCTTTAGTGTCCCACTTTTCCGCTTCTCTTCCGGATTCCAAGTTAGAGCTTGCTTCATGATGCAGTTTGATGATTTTCTTAATGTATGTCCTATCCACTTCCAACGTCTTTTCCTAATTTTCTCTTCAGCTGTAAGCTGGTTTGTTCTCTCCCTCACTAATGAAAAGAGAACTTTAAATGAGAAAATGTTTTCCAGTATTTATGTTATTCAATTATTCTACAATAATTAATCTTTGATTTCATTCTTCTGTTAAAAGTAACCAATATACCGAAGTGATAACTAGGAAATACAATAATTCGAATTGAACCACTAATAAGGTCTTAATAATTCACTTAGTTTAGTTTGTTTTTTTATTCTCATCGAAAGCAAAGATCTCTACAAGTTGATAGGTATATTTACAGGTAAAAATTCTAAATTTACAATCTCTTAGAGATATAAATTCATTCAGTATTGTTTGTTTGAATCTTCCCATCGATTTGTTAGGACTGCAACTGGTCAGTCTCTAATTGGCATATGTGCATACTGTGCGTATTGCCTCGATATAGCCTTAATTCACAAGCATGGTAAGCAGAGATGGATAGTGGCTAGCAGTGGAAAGTGATAGACCGTTGGTTGTTATCTAAAATTGTCTCCAGAAGTTAATAAACTTTATCATTGATTAATTTAGCATACATACTATACATCTGTGTATTTCATTTGTAAACATAATTATTTAACTTGTTACAAACAATGACAGATACAAAAATAAATTGAAAGATTCCCGTATGAAAAAGAAATACAATGATAAATTTTTATGTTGAGATTAAAAAACCCTGGTATAATAATGAATAGTTGTCATAACTTATGGCCTCGTGGATGCCATGTCAATGTATAACGTGATAATACCGCGCATTAGAGAGCAGTGATTTATCTATCGGACCAGTGATATGCAAAACCCGTACGAGCAGTCTACAGTACTTATCGGACCTGCTTTCTGCCTAGCTCAGACATTTAAGTCCAGAACACTAATAACAGCCTCTACAATATGAATCATTTATTTCAAACATACTGGGGTTTATATACCAATCGAACAGACCACATCATACCATAAAATAGAGAATAACGTTTATACAAGATTTAGCCACATGTAGCTTTGAATAAGGGAGATAGTAAATGATAGACAGGGCATAATTCAAAAATGGTAAATCAAATGGTAAATCGAAACAAAGCCTGTAATAAGACGGATATGAATATGAACAGTTTAGTTATTTAATATGTACATAGTATTGGTTTATAAATGGATCCCAAAGTCACCATTCACTATTCTTATCGGGACATAACAATAGTTGAAGTTGAAGTTTAGGTTTTATGAAAGACACAAATGTATGGAGGATAAAATTCGGTAAAAGAAAAAGCGTAAATTGTCGATTACATTTAGTAGTGGTTTAGACAAGAAGTCGGATTAAATTTATCTGTTTATAACTTAAACCATCTCTCAACTTAATCAGAACTCCAAAAAGCCAAATTAATTAGTATTGCGCTAATATATCACATAGTTCTGATAATCATTGTCTCCTTATTATACTATCGTAATTAGTAGTAGTTTTCTGTGGATGATAAATTTAATGTCTTATAGTACTAATAATTATTTAGAATCAACATGAGGCAACTTATGAATTTCAAAATAAAATTTCAAATTGAAATTAATGAGTAGTAGTTTAAATTACTTTTAAAATTTCAATGTTCAATATTCAACTGTAATAAAGTTGACTATTGAAGAAGAGATTGTAATTTATACTTGATGAATCTGTCAACCATTGTTGTTGTATATCTCTATTAGACAACTATTCAATTAAGTTATATTTTCATTATTAAAGTTATGCAAATGGTAACTATCTTTAAAATGGTATACTGTTATAATAAAAAATAAAATATTACGATCTAGTTTAAAAAAAATCTTAGTCAACCATCGATGCTTTAACCTAAAGTAAATAAACCATTGGATCACTTTAAATTGTTTTTTTTTTCTGAATCACTTAAGTGATTGATTATTACTAGTAAATTTAGTTATATACTGATATTGCACACACCCCCCCCCCATTTTAATTGATTTTATCTCAAGAATTATCACATATACAATTTCCGTGATAATTGGACATTCCTTTTTTTTCAGCTTTAATAATGAGCATTGTGTACAATTGAAACAAAATAAAAAACAATATTAGTTACCGCCTATCAACTATATTTTTTTGTTTACAAGCAACAACTCAATCTATTCTGTAACTAGATGATATATATTCACTTAACTATTTATAAAACGGAATAAATGGTAAAGATCCATAGATCACTCCATATATAAACATCAGTTTTTCATTATTTATCAATAATAGAGAAAATACTCAAAGTTATTTTATAACTAAAAGTAATAGATTATGATCGAGTACAGACAATAACATATTCAATATGAAACCCAATATTATCAAATCATACCATTTTGAAAATCAAGAATAAGTTAAGCTAAAAATCAAACAATCATTTAATGCATCTTGTTTTTTGTTTTGAATTTAAAAGGCTGTCGCCAATTTGTTGTGATTTTATACCCGGCTTTTTATCATGTGATTCAATCACTAATCGGAATACGACTTATCTAATCTTAGCACTGTGCCAAACCAATAACATTTGACCGATATGAGAAGTCTAGTATCCTTATTGCTCCTTTATCCGCCTAACCCTTCCAGTTGAATGCAGAACACCAATAACAGCTTCTGCTATGTGAATCATTTATTTCAGGCATAGTTGGTGGTTTATATATCAGACAGATAGACCTTATCGCACCATAAAATAGAAAATAATATTCGTACAAGATCATGCCAGATGTGGCTGTGAACATGAGAGACAGTAATCAATAAACTGAGTATAATTTGGGAACATTAGTTCGTTCAATAATAATAATCGATAAGTCAAAATGAACCTTATAATAAGATGAATATAGATATACACAATCTAATTACTCTATAGTTAAACAATAAGAATATATTATAGAATAATAGTCCATTAATAGGTCCCGAAAATTACCCCTACTTATGTCTTCATTAGGATATAAAAATTTTTTTTTCTGTATAATTCATTTGGATATCATTGAATAATTAAACTGATGGATGAAAGATTGATGGTAACTATTGAATTGGAAAGTAAATATTCATTAATATAAGAATTGGAATGAATGAGTGTCAAGTTAATAATGACTAAACCATTTACTTATACTTCAATCACATTTCGTTTTACACTTTATTCATCATCTATCGTTACATAAGTATTATTATTGATAATTTACTATATATTTATACTAATGTCGGAAATTTTACTAGTAAATTCTGTTAACTGATACTTCAACTGTATGGTAAATGTCATAGTTTGTTGAATTTCAAAAACCTAGTTAATTTACATCAATACTGATGTATATTATATTGACTTATTGTAATTATATAAAATAAATCATAATTTATTACATAATTAGACTATAAAACTTTACTTTCTTATTTCACTATTCAGTCAACCAACGACTACTATAAGTCAAAAATGAAATAAAAAAATTCTTTTGTTTAACATTGAATACAATATCTCTTCAGTTTTATATAAAACTAACGAAACTACAATATTTTTCTGAAATTTAAACAAAAGAAAAACTTGAATCGGTTTCCCTAATAACAAGGACGATTGGGGTTTTTTTTCTTCTATGAACACAACAACATTTGACATTTATCGATGTAACATATCCATCGAGTTTAATTATGAAACATGACAGTACACTATTGACTAGATTCTCAACTAATATCAATAACAGAAAAGTGATTCTACAACTTTTCAGAAATTTTAACTACTACTGAAATTTATTCCTGTATTATTCAATACTCATAGTCTAAAAGATGTAACCAATAAAAAAGAAATACATCATAATAAAGCTAAATGAAATTCAATTTAAGACTTTGTAAATTTTATAGTTGATATCATGAGTCAATTGAAGCTAGACCACTATGGAAAACCTGAAAGCACTGGACGGTCGTTTCGTTCTACTGTGCGACTTCTCAGGTGTGCTCATCCACGACCCCGCCTCTCGAGATTCGAACCCAAGATCTATCAGTCTCGCGCGCGAGAGCTAGACCTGTAGAACTATCGAGCCGGCATCCAACAGTGTTAATTTCCAAATTCAACCAAATTCTCAATAATTTAGATGATCATTTAAACAAAATAGTAATTAAATAATTTCTTTTAAAAAAGTATGAATGTTAATTAAATAAGAAAAATATATTTGTAAAATCTCAGTTAATGAATTATGAAGTAAATGCAACGTTTCCTTGAAAAAGCTTGAACCAGATTGCCAGGCGAAACGTTGGATTTACTTTATAATTCAATCGTTGAGATGTTACAAATACATATTCTTCTTTCTATTTAAAATGTCTTACATCCACTCGGCACAAAAGTTTTTTTATATATAAAGAAAGTTAATTACTTCATAGATTTTTTCTTATTAACATAATTCATAACAAGTAGTATATAGAATTTAAATGAAAAAGTTTCATTTTGTTTGGTACTATACTAAACGAATATAACTTGAACGAAGTAGATTTAGAATATCATTCTATATGTATAAGCCTCATATATATATCAAAATATAGTGAATAGATTCAGGTTATAACATGAATACTAATACATTATTATAGTAACATATCTTATAGCAACCATCCTACAATCAATTCCGATTCTAGTCAATTTTGGTTAAGCCCTTTTTATTAACTTACTTAACAGACATTGTCATTTGGATAGTAACAATTTGCATATTCTTTGCACTGCTATACCACTAGAGCACATGACACTCTATCCGAAATGTTGAGTGCTTAAATATCATTCGATGACTCATACTCCTCCCCATATATGTACGCACGCAAATATTATTATGAGCCTTTGTTTTACTTTGCTGTGCCCTTATTAAATTTGACTATAAATTGCCTATGTAATTATTTGCTATTCGCCTCTCTCGCTTGCTCCTCGTTCGCTTCCTTCGCTTGTTCGCCTATTCACTCGCTCTCTCGCTTGCCGCTCACTCGCTCGTTCATATTCGCTCAGGTGTTGTTAGCTTTCTGACCTGAGTTATTCGACAATAAACTGTAGTTGCTGCTATCCTTTGTCTTCTGATTTTACGCGTCGTTAAAATTAGGATCGTAACGGTTATCGAAGTAAACGATTAACGAATCGCGGCACTACAATCTAAAGTTTTATTATGCTTAATAATAACGTCATAGTGATAGAAATGCAATTGATATTTACTAAACTAATCAATTATTTATTAATAAGTTTAGTGTTTTCTTCGGTAACGATATCGGATTACTTTTGTTTACTTTTTGTATACAAAATAGTTCACTTAGCAGCAAACTAAAATCTGTATGTAATAAAGAATACTTTATTTATATATATTGTATAACTCATTGAAATAATTTTTGACAATGCAATACTAACATACAAAATCAACTTTCTGAAATGAAACAAATAATATTCTGGTTATCTGTAATGTATGTGAAAATATTTATCTTAATCAAGTAGATAATGAAGTGGATAATGCGATGGCGTTTGAAGTAAACGGTACTGGGTTCGAATGAACATCAACTCTGAGATACAGGTAGATCCAACTGATGAGTCCCAAATAGGATGAAACGCGCGTCCTGGATTTCATTGCTAGTCACTAACCATCTTTGCTTATAAAGCTTATAACTTTAGGCAATATCGAGGTATGGTGCACAGGATGCACATATACTAACAAGACACTGATCAATTGCAGTCGTAAATAACAATGGAAAAATACAAGTAAACAACACCAAGTGAATTAATCAATTACACTTGCCAGAAAACTCTTTTGAAACAAATTGAATAATGAACCATTCTACTATCATGTGTAAATGACCTTATATACTATATATATTTGCACATTTAATTCACACCCTATCATGAAAGTGTTAATAAAGTGTAAATATATTGAGTGAGAGTATTTGTTTTAATGTATGAATGATTGTATTAAATTCACATCTCTATATAACTATAATCTCTAATTCCTTTTTTGTAAAACTAAACATTTTACTTATAATTCCTTGAAAAAACTTGAACCAGATTGTCAGGTGAAACGTTGGATTTACTTCATAATTCATTCACTTAGATTTTACAAATACATATTCTTCTTCCCGTTGAATGTTTCACTCTCATCATTTGTTTTTATTTATTTCATGATAAAAATACTACTTCTCCACACTCTCCCTCCCTCTCTATCTCTCACACACACACACACAGTATGATTTCGTATAGTTATACAAAGACTAAAGTATTAAAACAATAAATGAATAATCTGAATAAAAGTAAACTAGTAATTGACGTTGAGAAAATAGTATTCATGTAGAATAATGTAGAATAAACTGAAATACGATATTGTTTATTTATGAAATTTATAAACTAATTACAAGTTAATATCAAAAGGGGTTTTTGTAAATATTATAATAATTTTAATAGTTGAGTCAATTGAAGCTGGGCTACCATGGAAAACCTAGAAGTACTGGACGACCGTTTCGTCCTATTGTGGAACTCCTCAACATATGCTCACTAGTGACTGGAGCCAAAAGGTATTTCTTGTAGTCCTAATGAAAAGCAGTGACCAGTGGAGTTCAACCGAGTCTGTTGTGAGATATCAACTCACTGAAGGCAGTGGTGATTGTGTTGCTCAATTTCATGGATTAGTTGAAGTTATACATTAACACCGTTGTATGCCGTCTCAGTGATCTAGTGGTTAAGCGTTCGCGCGCGAGACCGATGGTTCCTGGGTTCGAATCTCTCGGGGCGGGATCGTTGATACGCAGTGGTGAAGAGTCACACAATAGAATGCTTCCAGGTTTTCCATAGTGGTCCAGCTTCAATTGATGCGTGATCTCAACTATCAAAATAATTATAAGTTGATTGACTTTTAATTGATCCAAAGAAGAATGGTTGCTATGACTATTTGAAAAAACATAACAAATTCTAAAATTATTATAAATAAATGATTAATTTTAGTAGATTTGATAGTGATTGATTATTATTATTAAGTTGGATAAAACTTTTTTTATGTTTTCATGTTAACAATTTCTAAGTTAATTTCCTTTTTGTTGCCGTGAATTCCGATCTTGTTGAATCCATTGTAGTAAATTAACAAGAAAAACAAACAAACAAGCAAACTGTTATATTTCTTCATGTTAAAAATGATTTCAAAAGTATTTATTAATAATTCGTGCAAAAATTACATTCAGTTTACATTATTTAAGTAGACACTTCATAATGAAATCAATTAGCCCCTTTGATATATTAGCGCAATACATTTCGAATCAATCTGATCATACATTGTAGACTTGTTAACACCATAAAAGGTCAACTAGACTGGAAATGGGGAAAGTAAGAGTAGACAAGGATAATAAAAATAATAATGATAATGTGAAAATAATTTGAAACCTAATTACTCTGGATAATCAGTTAATATTACCAGGGTAGGTTAAAGGTGAGAACAAACTGTTTTTGAATACACAAAGGGAGTTTTGAATTTTCGTATGGCCAAGGCTTCAATAAACCTTGTTATACGCCCTTTTACACTTTTATACAACACCACAAAAGTCGAATGAAGATATTGTAATCTTTAAAGTCATTTAAATCTAATGCATAGTAATGATGTTTGAAGATAATAGATGTATTTAACAAATAGACTTACTATAAGCAATACTTAGGTATATGCTTGATTTAAGTAGTTCAGTAATAACGTATAAATATCAGAATTTAACATTTTTAAGTTTGACTTTCAGAGTGATCAAATGTAAACATATCTTGAGATACTGATTTGTTTGTGAACAGAATGTTTCATTAATTAATTTTTCAAATCATCAACTTAGTAATTTACTCCTAATACGAAAACAATATCAAAAATGAATGGTGGCTAGCAGTGGAATCCAGGAAGCGCGTTTCGTCCTATTTGGGACTCATCAGTTGGATGTACCTGCACTCAGAGTTGATGTTCACTCCAGGACTGGAACCCAGTACCATTCGCTTCAACCGCCAACACGTTATCCACTTAGCTACTGAGCCCTGATAACCACCTGCTTGTGCAATGGAGTGAAGTTGAAATTCACTTGATGTTGTTTACTTGAATCATCCCATTGTTACTTACGACTTCAATTGATCAGTGTCTTGTTAGTATATATGCATTCTGTACGTAATGCCTCAATATTGCCTGAAGTCATAAGCTTTATAAGCAAAGATGCATAGTGGCTAGCACCAAGTGAATTTAATTATAATGAATGATGAAAAATATATTTAATCAAAAATCATTGTTTAGAATTTTTAAAACTAATCACTAAATAAAAACATAAATGAACATTATTGAGTTCATCTATTTAATTAGTGTTATAACCTGTGAAACACCAATTGTCATATCTTGTACGCGCCAATTAGAGAGCAGTAATTTATCTATCGGACCAGTGATATACAAAACCCGTACGAGCAGTCTACAATACTTATCGGACCTGCTTTCTGTCTAGCTCAGCCAGTTAATTTATGAACACCAATAACAGCCTCTACAATATGAATCATTTATTTCAAACATACTGGGGTTTATATACCAATCGAACAGACCATATCATACCATAAAATAGGGAAACAACATTTGTACAAGATTCAGCCAGATGTGGCTGTGAATAAGGAGACCAGTAATTAATAGACTGGAGGTAACTCAGGAATGGTAAATCGTACAGTAATAGTCTAAGAGTCAAAATAAAGCTCATAATAAGGAGGATACGAATATGATTACTTTAGCTACTTAACAATTATCCAATAGATAATATACATATCATATTAGTTCATCAATAGTCTTCAAAAGTTACCATTCATAATTCTTCTTGGGATACAACAATTAGCTATTGTTTTATTATTATTATTATATCAATAGTACACAATTTAGTTATCAATATATTTTGTATCTTTATTTTTCAGATTAAGAAAAATGATAAAATCAGCATGTTATATAGTGGTAGTCAAATTTACTTTCTGTGATCAATATCATTTATCATTAATGATAGATGTTGTATTTTCTATAGAATAACCGTTCATTGATGTTGTTGTTGTTTACTTTAAAACAAAAATATAATTCTACATTAAGTCATTGTCAAAGTGCTGTGAATTTGTACAGTTACATATATATAGTTAAATGGTGTATTTAGACCAACATTTTTTACATCCATTTTATTCATTGATGTTAATAAAATAAAAGAAAAAAGGGACGTATTACCAAGGAATTAATCCTTAATTAATAAATAATTTTTGATAATTTAAACAACCATGTAATCCATGCATATCAATTGTAAAGTATTATATAATCAAATGAACACAATTACTACCATATTCATTTATATATGATTTTAGAATTTTCCCCCTCTTTCTTTAATTAATGTACATCATTATTGAGTTTTGCTTCATCTAATTCCTGTAAACATTATGAATGAATTGTAAAAAGCATGATTGAACTTTCTAGTTTTAAATTAACTCAATAAATTAGTTTTATAATATCTATCAGTCTACTCACTTTTGTTTTGAGTAGTACACCGTTGTTCATCACAAAATAATCGTTTAAAATTATTTATTATTATTATAATCTTGATTTGATGATGTAATTTCTCTTCAATGTTTTCTACTTCACTTTAGTTTACACGTCGAATTGTAATTCATCATCTTTATTCTTACATTAATTAGGTGGTTGGTATATTATTATTATTATCTTTATAATTGTTAATAAACAGCTTTACTTTTTTTTCGGTAAAATGTAGATTTCAGAAATTGAAAGTATTCACAGCTATAGTGTACACTTTCTAGCCCTGAATTATGAGAACCTAAAGAAATAATGTTTAAGTTCTTGAAGACAGTTACATATATATATTTATATATAGGGATATAGTTGAAATAGCTTTACTTATTATAGAAAAAAGTAACATATTCAATGATGATTAGTTTTGGTTGTATGGAACAGTTTCATGTTGTTAAATCAACAATTTCAGGGCTTTAATGTAAATCTACGTGTTATTTATCTCTGGACTTACTATCTCATTAGATGAATATTCTGTTTCATCACTTTTATATTTGTTATATCTAGAGCCTTGATTCTTAATATGCCGCGAACTACTTGACTACTTGAACGATAGAACCCGCAAAACGTCGCAAAAGAGAGAAGACAAAGACTGGTAAGCAGGAAGTTTATTGCCCCAAACAGTGTCAAAATATAGCACAGAAATCTCGTGTATTTATAGTTTTTGGCTGAAAGTAAATTATCATTTAGGTCAACCAATAAGCACATAGGTATCAAACTAATCCATCCAATGGAGAAGCTCCACGTTGGCATTTCTAGAACATTCCCCTAGCCGTGATTGGATGGAATGTCTGCGGCTCTTCCTGGGCTTCTTAGGGCTTCCGAGAGTCTACCGACGGGCCGTCCTTACAATATTACAAACCCTATGTCAATTAAATCATATGAAACCATGTGAAAATATTTCAGATGAAATACATTCATAGTGGCTAGATGAGTGCAATAATTTTTAGAAGGGAAACGGTCCCAGTATTGTTTAAACTCTGTCATCAGCTGATGAAAGCTATATAATTCAATTAGCTTTGACTTTACATAGAAACGGGCCCAATATTCCTACTTCCTGATTTATTCAAATTCTTAATATTAAAATTGCAGTTTGTAAACTAAGTGCAGAGAAACTACTCTTATTAGTACTCAGCAGTACTCGTAATTTCCATACATAAATACAGCTCATAGGGCTGACTGTATTAAGTTCTCCCGACTGAATGGTTTAAATTCGAATAACTTTACAAGCGTAGAAAGAAGCAAACAATCGAAGCATCTTTTAAAAAGATTTTAGATATTATCATGAAAACCTGGAATTTGTTTGATTGCTTTTAGTAATTCCTCTATCACTGTTGAAATTCGGTAATTAAAATTACATTTCTTTTCGTCATGAAATTATTTATTATTTCAAGTTTTGTACTAACAAATGTGTTACAAATTGTAAAAATGTTTCCACAGTTTACATTTAATAGAAACAAAATTTGCAAATATAAGCAAAGATGGATAGTGGCTAGCAGTGGAATCTAGGACGCGCGTTTCTTTCTATTTGAGACTCGTCAACTGGATGTACCTGCACTCAGAGTTGATGTTCACTCTAGGACTGGAACCCAGTACCGTTCGCTTCAAACGTCATGGCGTTATCCACTTAGCTACTGAGTCCTGATAACCACCTGCTTGTACAATGGGCAGTCCGCACAGGATGAACATATACCAACAAGAGACTGATCAATCGCAGTCTGAAATAATAATGGGAAGATACAAGTAAACAAGAACAAGTGAATAAAATTTATAAACCATCTATAAACAAATAAATTCATCCTAACTAGTACTGCTGGATTAAAGTGTCTGGATTCAGTTACATTTACTTACGAATCATAAACTTATTTTTTCAGAAAGCGAGTGAAGAATTTAAGATAATTAGTCCACTTGATACGTTTAGAAAAGATGGATGGAAAGATGAAATTTGTTCGATAATGCTTGTACTAACTTGTGCTTCAAGCGTAAAAAATCTCCTCGTATAATCACTTTCTTTAAACCTGAAGTTAGAATTTGAGAAATATCTAAATTCCGAACACTTCTAAAGAATCTTAAACTAGAGAAAAAGAGCCGTTCACTGTTCTTTGGTTTTTAGTAATCCTCCTGGTTGACTTAAGTCGGTAATGAGAACTGCATTAAAATAAGATAAATTACTGAAAGATTTAAAATTCAGTGTGCAAATAAAAGAATGGTAACAAAAAGATCATCATAAAACTAAACTGGTGAACCAGATTGGTAGGAATTTATACGTCGCTATCAACTAGGTTTCAATAAGATCGATCGAACTGCTAAAGAGCTGCTATCAATATGGAGGTTCGTTAAGACTGTTGAATGTCATTGAGATCACGAACCAAACTAAGTTAAGCATCTATTGAAAACCTGAAAGCATTGGATAGCTGTTTTATTCTAGCATGGAACTTCTAGGCAGTACCTATCTACGACCCAACGACCGGGAATCAAACCCAAAGTCCTCAGCCTCTCATTCGAGTGCTTAATCATTGAGTCATAATCCAATAGTGTACGTGTATAATTTCACTCAATCCGCGATAATGCGAAAACATCTTTCGTTATCTTCTGTGGATACCCTCCTCTTGCTCAATGTACTAGGATGAAACCGCCATCTGATGCTTTCAGGTATCCAATGTTTTTCTAACTTAGTTTGGCTCGCTATCTCAATAACAAACAGATATTACGTCAAGTTTAATGATGAAAATATGCGAATTCTAATGATACAGACATATTTACGGAGAAACATAAATAAAATGAATTGTTAGATGTTAAAATCTAGAATATATTAAGAATAGGCTGTTGAAATTGGTTGAGTTAAAAATCAACTGATAGGATAATGTCTCTTGATTAAGAGTAACAATTTTCGAATGTAAATAAGAAAAATTTTAAGATTGTTACATTTCGTTCCATGGATGTGGTTGTTTTGAAGTAATTTTCTTATTTACGAAATGAAAAAATCAGTTGGTATTAAGGTCTTAGGTAAATTCAGTAAAACATAGTGTAGCAGAGTTTATTTTATATTTCATCTCTGTAACATGATGATAGAACCAAACAAGGACATCGCCATATATTGCAGGTATTTATTTCATCAAACACATATCCATTTATGGAGAGAATTTAAGTGAGCTACAGTTGAAGTTAAATTCGTTCATAAAAGGCTTTAGTGATTCTTTTCAAGAATAAATAATATACTGTTCAAAATGTTAATTTAGCTGTTCTTTATAAATAATACCTACACATCATCAACATTGGATAACATTTCAATTCTGATGGATTGTCAACGGTAGCATCACTAGTTTCAATATATTATTGTTTATTTAATTCAAACTGAACATCGTTGGCAAATAAATTCAACAATCTAAGAAGGAAAGATATACTTAATGGGATAATCGATAATTTTTGTATATGTAGTCATCAATTTCTTGAGATTCTACATTTTATTTCATGAAAAAATAACATGTGAATTATAAAATGCTTTCGTCACCCATCCATACTGTCAATTTTTGTAGAGATGGAAAGGAATGTGTCATTCTTTACTTTACATAGAGCCCACATATGTTATACATCCTTGTAAAGACAACTCATTATTCACATGATATGTTCCAGTGGGTTACTTAGTTTATACAGTTCTGAATGTCCTTATAACTTTGTATCATTTAATCAGTTTACTGACTTTAAAGGTCGATCGAACAGTTCTCGCAAAAACGAATGATTCCATAAAGCCACTGGCTTGTGCAATGGGGGGAAATCCTAGGCATCAATGGGAAGATCCAAACAACCAGTATATACAAACCATAAAAGTCGTAGTATTTACAAACTACTAAGCTAACTGCAATCAGATAACAATGTGTCATTCAACAGTATATTGCGATACATCGCTAATTATCAGTATTAGTGAAGATAATGTCTCTGAAGAATGTGGTATTAATGTAGCTAATGACAAGTTTCTGATTGAATTATTAGATTACTCAAGCATCAGAGCCAGACAGCATAGCATCTGAAGTACCGAAGTCAAATATAGAGGCAACTGTGAAGGTGTTCCACATTCTCTCTAGAATGATTGGAGGGGAAAACAACTGTCAACAGATTGAAAACAGGAATACCTCATCAAGATACCGAAGTGTGCGAACTACAGAGGCATCATACCGCTGTCAGTCCCACGCATAATTTTCAACAGAGTTGCTGAACCAAATGATTCAGTATACACCTAACTTTGAGATGAGAACTCCGGATTCCGTATGGACTGATTGTGTACCGACTGAATAGAGGCACTAAGAATCATTATTGGATAGTCAACTAGGTGGAATTCATCACTATACATCAACTTCCTCGACTTTGAGAAAGAATTTGACAGCGTTGAAAGGGGAACTTCATGGAATCTTTTTCGACACCATGGTGTACCTGACAATGTTGCCACCATCACATGGAACACTTACGAAGGATTGAATTGCATAGTCGTGCATAGAGGACAGTTCACAGATACATTCCAAATAATAAGTGTGTCAGACATGACTAACAACTATCGCCTTCCCTCCTTCTCCCAGGTGTTGACTGGGTTGTGAAGACCTCCATTTCCCAGGAAAATTTTGAAATACAGTGGGCACTTCTATTGCATATACAGCAGCAAATACAGGCGAAGACAGTCAGTGTAGTAGTGGCTTCCACAACGGTAAGCCTGAACAATCACAAGGAATGAAGTAGGTGCCTGAAATACGACATAGCAAGCACCAACCATGTACCATTTAACAGTGTAACTATCAAAGAAGTGGAGGCCTTTACATACCTGAAGAGCGTCATCCATAAACATGAAGGATGTGATGCAAACATCAGGGGACGAACTGGCAAGCAAGAGTAGTATTCCTACAGTTGAAGAATGTTCTGGAATAAAAGATTATTTCATTCAATATATAATTAATTACTCAACCAGGTGATTTAATAACCAGTATTTATACAGATATTTAGTGTGGATTTAATGAAAGTAGGTTTTGGGTTTTGCGTTTCTTAAATATTCTATGAATTTTAATGTTTTTTGATAAACAGTAGCTGATGTAAGCTGTAATTGAATTAGGACAATTTGATTGTGTAGTCATTAATAACATCTCTAAAATTCTACCTAGGAAGCTCACAGCTAGAAGTTCTATGGATTGATTTCATGCATCGACTTACTTTATCTGAACCTATCATCAGATCACTCCTGCTGAAGCTAATACTCAACTAGTAGACAAGCGGAGAGATGAAATTTGTTATTATCATTTAAACTATCTCACGTGGTGTTTATCAACGGCCTCACCGTTTGCCATAGAAATGCTCCCCTAAAAACTATACTTCTAACCCCTACAGTGTTGACACCATGTCAACATTAGGCTATGATGAGTAAAATACTGAGTAAAGGGGTCGTTTCACTTATCTAACGGAAGTAAAAACCTAATAAAAGACAATTGGAAAGTTAGTATTCAGAATGAATTTTACACATCAACTCAGTGTTCTTAGGTAGATACTGACAGTATACGGAATCTTTTGATCACCTTGAACAACAATGCAAGGATGTTTTGATTGCATTCCTCTCTATCTAAATTAAAAAGTTTGTATCGGGACTTGCCTGTCATTCATTTTCTATATTGATCATCGAGAGCAAAGCACTTGAGTGCGTTGATCACTTCACTTATCTTTAGATTCTTATCACCCTAGGTGGGTTGATGTTTGATGAATTATCTGCATGCACATAGATAGTTTTATCATTTTTTTTATCGATTTGTATCACTAGTGGCGTAAGAGAGACATCTTTCTATCAAACTGAATGATGAATACATTTTATAGGAATTTGGCCTGTTCTATCCTGAGTATGATTTATGACTTTTAAAATTGTATGACATTCACAGATCTCAAGTATTTAATCATAAGTGTTTTTTAATGCACTGGTTGTGTATTTTGGGACCGTTGAGTTATTAATCTTGAGATCGGACCCAAGGTACCAGGTAAATATGCTAAATCGGTTGACGAGGTAGTGAACCTTCGTTGACTGAGGCGGTTAGGACGTTTGCTCAATCATTGCCTACTTCAAAGCGCGATGATGGCTGGTATCGGAGTAGGTTGAGAGAAAGACAAAGGCGACCAAACCAAAACATGTGGTCAGTCTCTGTAGTTTTTGACTTGCAGACAGCCGTATTAGTAAGTGCAATCGGCCTCGTTGGTGTCTGCGTGGTTAACGTGATCGATGGTTGGAAACTTTGGGTGACCTGAGTCAGATAAATTTACTTTTTGTCTACCTGTAGATGCTAACGTTCAAATTTATGTCGTACCTTTTATTCTTCAAACATATTCATTTTTCGCGTATAATATTCGTTGCTTCTATTTTTTACTATCGCTAACACTGCTACTACTTCTACTGGTTTGGTCTCCAGGTGAATAATGAACTTTTCTAATATGGTCATAGGTCCTTCAACGTTGAAGTTTAAGGTCAGGAGCGATGTCCAGGCCTATTATATATGTATGGCTATTCCGTTTTCTAATCCACATGTGAGTATTTTTCTAACAGTTTAACATCTTTCAGATAGTTAATGACTTTTCCATTATTAGAAGTAATCATTATATGGTCCACAGTCAACACCTTGGTTTAATATGATTCGAAAAACTTTGTTCAAGATTGGCTTACACGCTTTGACCTTGAAGTCACTTTTCTGATCCTGAATGGTTCTACATTACATTTGAGGCTTACCGACACTAATCTCGATAACTTTACTCCACTGTGTTGATCCTTTGTTGCATGTCAAACCTGCGCATATATTTACCAGATTCCGCTGTGCGTTTGACTGACTACAGATAATTAGAGCCAATTCTTCGAAACAGTCAGTCAGATTAAAGCCTTCCCTGGTTATGCTAGTTTATTATCCCCTGTAATCGCTTTGTTATTATTATTATTATTAATGGCTTTATTCAATTAATGGTGACTCAATTGGTCTCTGCAAAGCAAAATATCTAACATGAGTCTAGAGTGATATACTCCGGTCTCAGACTTAACTACATATAAATGTTCCTAATTCTAACCCAACCAGAACTCTCCCGAGTAAGAAGCCAAGTAGAGTAGGAAGTTCTATCGAGAAAAGATAGTTCTTGAAACTAGTATCTGTCTATTATCGTTGTAAGTCATCCTTATGTCACTTATGCTGATATCACTGACTCGTATAGTAATACATCAATCCGCTACACTCCATTCAGAAGCGTAAATTTGGTGTATAATAATATTCCAGCACCAGAGTCCTGAGTGGTATGTTTCAGCTTGATTATCCAGCAAATTATTACCATTGAAGAGTATTTCTCTAAGATTGATATTACTGTTAATTTACATTTGTATTAAATTAAGAAACAAAACTTGATAATTTAATTCGTCAACTTCCTTACTGGACCCTGGTTGTTTTTAATATAGCAATGAACAGGTTAAAAATATCGAGAAAAATCGGCAAGTAGGCCAAGTTAAAAATCAAAGTATCTTTAACATTCTTTTCAAATAATTTTAAGTAAACTATTTTGCACATAAAATCATTTATTTAACATGCATTTTGCTATACAAAGATGTTCACAAGTATGTAGTTCTTCCAATATAAACAATGATCTTTTTGTCTTCAGAAATTATTTTCGACTTGTTTCTTTATCCATTCACAGTCCTCATAATATCTGGAATCTCCAAGTCGATAAATTGTTCTCTTGTAAAAAAAGTAGTATAATACTGACCCTTAATTGAAATTTAGCAAAAAACAAACGAAACATGTAGTCATATTAGCTCATCTGTACAAAATAAAGAGAGAATCTATCTCTATAAAGTCAGTCAGTCCAATTTATTTATTTGTCAAGTACTTGGAAGAGAAATTATGTAGGATAGAAGTTATAATAGAATACATAGTTGAGAGACGGTAAAGCTTCTACTATCCATAGTGATACATTTTGTCACTTTGGCATATCAGAGTTATGTCACCTAGAATTTCTAGAAGTATTTTGACGCAAATATCGTCAGCTTTTATCTAATGCACTATAGTCGTTTAAAGTATTTGAGACTAGGTTGTTAGTTTTGAAACCAAACTCAGTGTAGATGCTTGATTTCTACTTTTTAGTTAAAATTGTAAGAGATATCGTTTTCAGGGTGTCTCAATGTTCTCACTTGATTTGATAAACAAATATTATAACTTATTTTCAAACAGTTTCACATCACAAATGGAAGTGGATGTCGCACACATAAGCATGTTAGTAGGGTCTTTATGAAGTGTTTAAAAAAGACTAGATTTTTCGTCTTAATAATTCTTGGTCATTGTGTTACACAGGGGCTTAAAAAGCTGGGAATTATCAACATATTTGTGTTGTTAGAATTAAAATCAAAATTTAATACGAATGGATGAAAATATCTTGATTATCTTTGAAAGTTAATTGGATCTGTATGCATATTTAAACTGATTACTATAAAACTCACTATAAGATGTTTTGATAATCAAAATTAAGTACAGATTTTATCTGACATTTATCAGTAAATAAAAGTGTGGTAAAAATATTAGAATTGTTGCCAACCCTTCAAAAATCTACTACTTAAAAGTTATCTTTGGTTTTAATATGTCTTACGCCTATGTGAATTCGGAAATGAGAATTCTGCACTATTTTTAGTGAAATATAAGATCACATAGTTGAGATCATAAGTCAATTGAAGCTAGACCTGGTTGAACTCCACTGGTTACTGCTTCTCACCAGAACTCCAGGAAATACCTCATGGAGCCAGGTCTGTTAGGAGATATCAACTCACTGAAGACATTGGTGAATGGTTGCTCAACCTCGTGGATTGGTTAAAGTTAGACATTAACACCGTTAGATGCCGGCCAGCTCAGTGGTCAAGTGGTTAAGCGTTCAAGCGCGAGAATGATAGGTCCTGGGTTCAAATCTCGCGAGGCTGGATCGTGGATTCGCACTGCTGAGGAGTCCCACGATAGGTTTAGCTTCAATTGGCTCATGATCTCAACTATATAAAATTACTAAAATCTCCATAAAACCCCTTCAAATATAATATTGCAAGTTTTAGGACTATCATTTCTATAGATCCACTTACTCATTTCATTCGAATAATGGTTTTCATACACTACAGCTGGGTTGAAATGCTGTGACTACCATATTTAAGTACTCTTACATTCAAGTCAAATTATAAGATATATATCCATCATGACACATCCTCATAGTGATTAGGTTGTTCTGCTTCCATGCCACGGTTAGAGAACAGATAGAAACTTACCAAGTGAATTTTGAACTTAAATAAAAAGAGAATAAAACTGTAATATGTACAAGGAGTGACTGACAGCCTTATGTACCATTTTCGTCTGGCGCAATGATTGGTCTGTATTAATCATTCTCAATGAATTTCTGTAAACAAACCAACACTCACTGATCAGTCTTTAAAGGTAGGGATATATTCAGCTTGATGGTCAGCGTTCAACAGTCGCTATTTGGGTTAGACTGGCTATCAATAAATAAACACGAAATGCAGGCATTTTTGTTGGACTTCAGCATATACGCTACTAGATTCTTCAAGTGTCAAGATCATCTTTATTGAATGAACCAGGCTACAGGCCATAACATTGAGAGACAATATTTTCAGCGAAATTGGTTCATATATTCCATGATTATATGAATTACTGTATGAGATTGTATGCAGTTGCAGTATTTTTAGAAGATAACTAAGCATTCTTATTGATCTTGAACTAGTTCCTTTTTCTGTCATAAGCAATTTGTATTCGTAAGTGTGGTATTACATAACGTCTCTTCATCACACGATAATCACCCAGCTTTTACCGAACCGAAGAACTTTCCCTCAGTCAGATGTACTAGTAGTCGTGCTTCTCATCTGTGGTCGTAAGCATCAAGAATCTCCCCTGCTTAGAAACCGGAGGTCGAATATGATATTTTCAGATAAAATATCTGGGTTACTCATTTGCTTACTTACTTACTCCTGTTACTCCTAATGGAGCATAGACCGCCGACCAGTATTCTCCAACCCACTCTATCTTGGGCCTTTCTTTCTAGTTCTATCCATTTTTTGTTCATTCTTCTCATGTCTGTCTCCATTTCTCGGCGTAATGTGTTCTTTGGTCTTCCTCTTCTCCATTGGCCTTCAGGATTCCATGTGAGGGCTTGTCTTGTGACACAATTGAGTGATTTCCTCAAAGTGTGCCCAATCCACTTCCAGCGCTTTTCCTGATTTCTTCCTCCGCTGGAATCTGGGTTGTTGTCTCCCACAGTAACTTGTTGCTGATAGTGTCTGGCCATCGGATCCGAAGTATCTTGAGTAGACAACTGTTAATTAACACTTGTATCTTCTGGATAATGGCTTTCGTAGTTCTCCACGTCTCCGCCCCATGCAGTAGAACTGTCTTGACATTTGTATTGAAAATTCTAACCTTGGTGTTGGTTGACAATTGTTTTTAGTTCCAGATGGTTTTCAGTTGTAAATATGCTGCTCTTGCTTTGCCGGTCCTCACCCTCACATCTGCATCTGATCTACCGTGTTCATCAATGATGCTGCACAGATATGTAAAGGTTTCCACATCCTCCAAAGCTTCTCGATCAAGTGTGATTTGATCGGTGCACGCTGTATTGTATAGAAGATACTTGCTTTTCCCTTTGTTCATATTGAGACCTACTGCTGTTGAGGCTGCTGCTACACTGGTCGTCTTCTCCTGCATTTGTTGTTGCGTGTGTGATAGAAGAGCCAGATCATCTGCGAAGTCTAAATCGTCCAGCTGCATCCTAGCTATTCATTGTATATCGTGATTTCTTTCAGATGTTGACGTCTTCATGATCCAGTCAATCACCAGGAGAAAGAGAAAGGGTGAGAGTAAGCAACCTTTCCTAACACCGGTCTTTATCTCGAATGAGTCGGTGAGTTGTCCTCCGTGGACGATTTGGCAGTTTAGTCCATCATAGGAGTTCCGTATGATATTGTTTATCTTTTCGGGAGGCTGACGAAGTAATGTTTCGGACGAAACTAAAAAGTGCCCCTGATTAACACTGGGATTCTTTACAAGCCTGGTTTTATGGTCGGACTAAACCGCAACATTCTACGTGAATATAAACTGAGAAGACAAGTGTTTAATGACGTTTCCTTGAGTATGGTTTTACAAATATGTATTAGATTGAAGAGTCCTTATACTTACATGTCCTCTGAAAAGCAAAAAGCATTTGGTATCCAACTGAAGAAGGCATTTTATCAGAGTCGTTCCATCTCCATATCTAAAAATAGGTAATATTTATAAACTTTCGTACCGTTCCCCAGCAATGTAAAGAAATACTCAAAACCAGATAACACAATGTGACGAGTATAACATCTTTGAATTGCGACAAGAGCAAATTTATATAGCCCGCTTGAAAAACAAACGTGCTTGACAGAAGTAGGCAAAAAATCAAACTACAGAATAGTATACATAGATCCTGAACACTAGAAAGAAATCATGAATTAAATAGTGGGATGCTCTTACACATATATTACCGAAAGATTAACATTAACGTGACTAAACAATTCAGAAGATGCATTAGCAAACAAATCGTATAATAATAGCAAAAACTGCACTAGTAGGACTATTTGGTAGCGCAGTACGTTCATGTACGCGGACTGATTTAGCACCATAGGAATACATAAGATACGTACTTAAACAAACTTGTGCATACGCAAAGCGTTTATCATCACCTTGAGAAAGTGGGATGAGCAACTTGACATATGTGAAGTGGCGTTGAATGAAGAAAAGTATTTAGACCTTTGTTAATAGCTATACCCCAAGGAGGGAGTTATATGGTGTCACATATTTGATAAATTTTGTAACCGAAAAATAGAGACCATATCTTGTTTATATGTATGACGCCTCATGTATAATCTCACTTAATTTCCAATATCTATTATTTGTTTGTATCGGCTACGAATGAACATTATTAACTGGTTAATCAGTAGACACGTTGCTGGTGGTTATGAAGTAAATTCTATCTATGTCATTCACTCTTCTACTTTATCTGCCACATCCTGTGGTGGTGTTACGACATCACGTGAGGACCTCCTACACTACATAGGACTCTTGAACTAGATTATAATTCAACAACGGTATCGTATTTATATTCTATTTCACGACGTCGGTACCAACCGTGCAGAACATTTCTTAGTAGAATAAGCACTGTTTGTGGTCGTTACCCCAGAAAGAGCTTTCAAATGACGTTCATTCCGTAACAATCATTACCATTCTTTATGAGATGTACCATTTTATTGTGATTGCTATTCTGTTAATGTCTTCTAACTTATATCGAGTTATTTCTCTTCATTAGCATTTATTTGTGTTTTGTATATTATTATTGGCTTTTTAAATAGCTGCATATCAAATAAATTCTCTTATTGGGTCCACCACACTGCTGACAAAGTTGGTCTGATAACTTGACTGTCAGAGTCCTGGAGGTGAATAATTTGAATGAGATGAAAGAGTGCTGCAAATACTGTGCCTTGTAAATGTTTTCTATTATTATTTGTTTCATATTGCGATAGCATTATGACACAGTTCTGTACCAGTGACTTCAAATAGGAAGTTCTTATTCCTTAATTCTGTGTCTTTTTAAACAGTTGCCATCTCAATGTGTGTTTACTGGCTTGTTGAACTATTTTATAACCATATTCGGGAGCGAAGCTAATAATTTTTCTACTACTTTATCTTACTAAAGTCTTTTAAGAGATTGCATTCCTAGAATCGGAGACAGCTAAGACTAGTTCGAATTAACAAATAATTAAGTCAGGGTTTTTAAAGATGATTAAGAAATATAAGTAAGATGAGGAAATAAGAAACAGAGATGAAAACATGTTAAAATTATAAAGGGTAAACTGAATTATTTAATTTCATACCACTGTACACTTAACATATTATTGTGGCGAATGGAGAACAGTCAGTAAATTTCTAAATGGTCATCTAGTACTCACTTCAGAAAGTCTACTGACGAAACCATGGATGAGTTAGCTAAAATACCTTTCATATAGTGCCACTTCACTGTGTGTCATAGTAAGATTCCCTCAGAATGATCACCTTTGGAGTGAGCAGATTTTTCACTTAAATTGTCGTGATGGCTTCCAATAAGACTATCCTGTTTGCTTGCCTCGAATTACCGAATATATAGTTGTTGTGACAGTCACCTCTCTTTTCCTCCACAGCTAGACGAAAACAACTGCCGTCTTGGTACATCCCATCCACTACACCTACAACATCCTGTTTCATGCTTCCGGAATTTCTGAAAAAGGTTCATATTCTTTTTTGGAGGGGCAATGCAACAATATTTGAAGAGCAATAAAAACCGGTTTTAGGGTGGATTAACCGAGTTATTGACGAAGAAAATGAAGAGTAGGCTATTTAGTTTTCTCTGTTAGAACAGCGAATTCAGTACCTCGTCCACTGAATTATAATCTAACTAGCAGTCGAAAACTCCTTCGTACTGAAATGCCTAAACCAGCAACTCTGGATGAGGTGAGCCGTTTCATTGTTTTCATCAGCCTGACCTGTTTGACCACGTGTGGAATATTGTCTCTGTTATCTGTTGATTCTGTAATTGTTTCTTAGGTCGAGGTCTGACGCTTGATGCAAAAATTGATAAACTCACTTGAAAGTCTTAGAGGTTTCCTAAAGACGATTTCGGCTTCATAACACTCCTCATCTATTTCGACAGCTATTCTCATTCCTAGTATTCCCACTGACAGGGATCCTGTTTACTGAATAGGACTTGAGTATGACATAAGGTAGCTCTTAGTTGTCGTCAGAAAGCTCTCACTAACCCATTAGCTTATTGGTGGTACTCTGCATATAGTATATCTTGAGTTCCCAGAAATTTTGAAAAGTTGATGAATGGCTCACATTTAAATTAGACTCCTTTTCAGCTGTTATCATGACAGCTACTCAGTTCCAAATGAAGGCCTTCAATGCCGTTTCCGTTGTGATGTCAGTTATAATTATGGCCATTGAAACCCCTGTATATCTGTCCAAGCATGTACATAGGTAATTAAAGCCATTATGCCACGATAACTGACCTACCAGACCAACGCACACGTAGATGAAGGTCAATCTAGTTGCGATAAAACTGCAATGGGTAAATTCGTCTGATGGTTGACGTTTAGCTGTCTGCCCACTGGGCCCTTCCTAAATACACATATGCACATTCTTCTGTGAATCGGTTTACATACATCATGTTTGTTAGTTTAATGTAGTCTCTTGTATCACTATGGGACGAACTGTGAAAATAATCGTATCGCGAGTGACAAGTTAAGTGATTTCTTTCCTTGTGTTGATGTGGAATAAACTGCCATCCACGAGTGATACTTGCTGTCTGAATTTGAGTCTAGGCTACTCGGTTAAAATTAAGTGTTCATATCTCCTTTGCCTTATTTTGGAAATGTTGAATGACAGGGTGAATCTTGAGAATTGTTCATCTGGAATTTCAGCATTAGCTATACATCGGAGCCCCTCGTTTTGTGGAGAACGCAGTCGATTGCGACAAGTTTTCAACCATATCATCAAGGAAGTTATCTACTGACTTATCCGAAGAGTTTACGACCAAACTGAGACTGAAGTTAGAGATTGGACAGATTAACATGGATGATTTGTTAAATCCATTCCTTGGTTATTTAATAGTCTGATGAGCTAACCCACAATCTTTTGATTTTATCTTAAGGGCATCCGTTAGGTATTGGATGCGTTGTTCCTGATCAGATTTGAATTAGCGGTTAGGTTCAATTAAGCTCAGAATTCAGCGAAGGATATTGTTCAATTTCATCCACCTCTTGTTCTCTGGATTTCGCAAGCCTGAGAGCACCTTTATTTCTAATTGCATGAGTAATTTCCGGATCGCTTTGAGAGTCTGAAAACAAGCTTTGTTCAGTTACAAAAATTTTATGAAAACATCCCAAAACTTATATCTGCTACCATCAGGGTTTGTACCAAACCTAGCAAAACCACTTAATTTGCTTGCTCACTGTGCTGATCTAAGTCTCTATCAGTAGCATAATAAGCCAACGAGAAATTCATATATTCCACGAAGTTCATTTTAAGTATTCTTGTATCTAATTCTGCGGTAGTGGAGTGAATTTTCGCTTTAACTTCAAGTCTAGTATTAGAACCTTTTCTATTGGGTTGAAGAGCAGCTGAAGAAGTTTTTCATCAAAGGTATTATTCTGTGGGGTGACGCTAAACGTTTGATTGGTATCTCTTGGAAAGACTACACCATCACTTTTGTCCTCAACACAAAATAATAACTATTTAGGATCTATTTAACAGTCCTTATCTAAGAAGAGGTCGTGTATTTCCCACAAATTTGGACATCTATTTAGATTATGTATGTGGTTGATTTCATACGGTTGACTTACAATCGAACTTTCTGTGGCGTCGGTAAAGCTGTCCAAATTGTGTGAGCCGCGGTGGTCATTTCAGGGGCAACACAGAACAGGAATCTTGGTATCGAACCGTCCGTGATCTAAGTTTATGTCTGTCACGATATTTTCCAGTTAAGTAAACCACAATTTAGGGCCATTACAACCGAACTCAGGACATCTAAATTCTTCAGCTACAGCAGTGTCTGTCTGTACTGGAGGAAGGTTATACTTACTTTTCTGATCCTCGTTTTGGACCAAGTCCACATCACATAACAAACAATAATCGTCCTGGTGGTATAATGAGGAAAAAAATGGATTTTGTTCTGATGATATCAAACAAAAGTAGTTCTACATTTATGCGGAAAAAGAGAATCACAATAGGTCTGCAGAAAACTGGTTAGATATTAGATATGTGAAAATGAGTATTTTGAGCCAGGATTTAAAGTTTTACGACCTGCACCTTGATTTCTTCGATTATGTGTATAATCAGAAAAACGTCTGTCGGATCACTCCGTTTAATGACCTTACCTATACATCCAAAATTTCACCACTCATTGCAGCGACGCAGAAAACAAGCACTTTAATAAACAGCTCAGAGTTTATTTCGACGCAGCCTTCTGTCTCTAATATAATAGTCATGTGGTTACTGATCAGCAAAGACACTCCTGAACGAGATCTAAGGAGGCACTGTATGTAGTGTCCCATGCCGTTATTCCGGTGGTTGCATTGCATGCATCTTTTTGGATAAAGCAGCAGACACTGTGCTCTCAATCAATTTTCGCAACCGACAGATTCACTATCGTTGTGATTATGAGGTACTGAAGTATTGCTACGTGTTCATAGTGGTCAACTATTATTTTGCCACCTGTATCTGAAGTGTGAAGCCGATTGTCCTGTCTGACCAACAAAGAAAAGGATCTGTATGCAACCTGCAGGCCATCTGAGTTTACACACGCTGAAATGTCAAAGGTACTCGAATATGAGATCACAGAAGTCAAAACTTGAAAAGTGGCTCCAACCTTAATGAATCGGAGCGTATGCACACCAAATGATTCACTTACTTAGTAAGAAGAATCAGTATCACAAGCGACAAGTCACGATAACGAGAGAAGACAAGTGATGGCTGATGAAAAAAGCAATAGCAACAGTACAATAATAATAATATATTCTGAAAATAATAATTACAGAATTCAAACCAGTTTACAGGCATGATCAATTTGATATAAATAGCAACATTAAATTTAGAGCACAAACATAAGATATAAGATTGTTTTATGTTTGCTGGTTCAGTGATTGATAAGTAGTTTATTTATGAAATGTATCACGGCAAGCCAATGCATCACCACGGAACTTTTAATTTTTTCTTAAGTGGATAGCCTGATGATTTATGAGCGTTGTTCTTTCAGCTTATTTCCAGTGATAGAACGAGTTATTGATAATTATTTACAACTAGAGGAAGTAAGATTAAAGCAAAGAGCACGGAACAATAAAATAATGATTGCCAAACTATGCCGGTCAGGTTTACCACTGTTCATGTTAGATATTATTCAAACGAGTTAGAGTTGCTAGTGATAGTGTTAATGTAAAGTGACAGCAAGTAAGTGGTTAAACATTTAAAGTTCCTATAATCTTACTTATGGAGTAAGATACACTTACAGGCGCTAGAGCATTTAATGCATTTTCAGAGGAGCAGTATGCATCAATGGAGCGAACAAATAATGGAAGAAATTTTATCGTACGGATAGTTTGTGGTAGATTATTCCAGAGTCTAGAAGATTTACAGCAAAGTAATTCATATAGAGAGGAGATGTAGAATATGTTTGTTTCGCTAAAGACAAGCAGTTACGAATGTCGTAATGTGAGGTTTCAGCATATTGAATCGCTTGGTTTAATGTAAAGGATAGTTTGTTAATTATTTTGAAGAAGAAGATAAGATTTAGTTTGAGCCTCCTCTTCCATAAGGGGTCGAGCCCAAGTTTACTACACCTAGAGTTGTATGTCAAGGTACAATCAGTTCCGAGAATACGAAGTGTAAGTCGTCTCTGTACTGATTCCAAACTTAATTTGTCAAGGAGTGGTCGAACACAAACTTTGTACATTAAAATACGTGATTCGTTGTTATAAAGGTTCCGAGTTATGTAACCTAAAAGGCGTTGAGACTTGGAAGTCTGTTTCACTACCTGTTCGGTAAACGACAAGTCGTAGGAGTACCTAAGTCTGCTACTGCATGTAACCTAGATAACACTTCACCATTTATAGTGAGATCGAGGTTGAGTGATATATTGCCGAAGCATAGCCATCCACATTTAGCTGTATTAAGCTCCAGTTGCCATTTCGAGCACCACTGTGCTACCTTGTTAAGCTCCATGCTGATGCAATTTTGAATATTTCTCAGCTCATGTGGAGAAAATGAATACACTACTTCAAGATCATCTGCATACAAAAGAGACTAACCCACACAAAAACACTCACAAATATCATTAATGAAAACTAAAAAGAGCAAAGAGCCTAAGACACTACCCAGTATTACCCTACTTCTAACAGGCACGCCGTTCGACAATGACGAGTAGATTTTAACTATTTGATGTCGATTACTGAGGAAGGAATCAAACCCACCAAGCAACGGGTTTTGGATCCCATAAGATGCAAGTTTACCTATGAGAAGTTGGTGGTTGACCATGTCGAAGGTCTTAGAAATGTCCAGGTATAGCACTAATACTAGATATCCTTGGCTACGAAGAGAATAGACTAAATTAAAGAAGTCAAAATGACAGGTCATACAGGATCGATTTTCAAGAAATCCATGTTGCGTATCATTGATAACTTTTTCAGTCAATAAATAGTTGGATAGTTCGTCACTAATAATTTTTTTCCATAATCCTAGAGATAACTGGAGTAATATTTATCGGCCGATAGTTGTTCATGTCAGTCTTATCTCCAGATTTGTAACGTGGTTTGATGTACGCGGTTTTCCAACAGTCAGGACAAGAGCCTGATTCCATAGAGAGGGTAAACAGTTTAAGGAGAAGAAGTTGGATATCTGGACCACCATATTTGTAGAGAAATGATGAAATCCCGTCTGCACCGTGACCTTTCGAAACCTTGAGGTTATTTATAACCTTACTAATTTTCAAGCATGTGAAGGAGATAGATGTTATTGAGCTACCAGTCAAGCATATAACTCTAGAAACAGAGCCATTTATGGATTCTTTGTCATTTGCAAAATTACCACTGAAAAGGTCTGCTATAGTTTTTGGGTCATATATAAAACTATTATTATGCAGGATGCATGGTATATCAACATTTTGAGTTGATTTAGCACGTTTATTGTAAAGGTGGATTAGGTTTTGCACTTTTGAGCTAGTACGTAGTGCTAATAGCTCTTCATTGATGGCTTTTAACCTATGTTTCTCTTTAATTTGGTTAAAAATTATTGTTGTTTGTGTGACTGCCGTGAAGTCGTTTGATTTAAAATAACGTTTCTGTAGGCGTCTTAGTTTATTACGATATTTAGCTGGCATATATAATTCGTAAGGTTTACTAATCCTGTACGTTTTAATTGGTACACAGGAATCTAGACAAGAGTTAACAATCAAATAGAATATGTTGATGGCATCTGTCAGACTATTACATGAGAAGAATTCATCCCAGTCTGAGAGTTTGATCAGTGAGCGCAAGAGGTCCCAGTCTGCATGCTTATAGTCTCTATAATTGCAGGTTCTTTGAATTGGTCGGTTATAAGAGGGACAGATAGGGAGAGCACAGGATACTATCTTATGATCACTGCTTTCAAACTCGTTGTATACTTGTACAGATAGGGGGATGACATCTCTACTAAATATTAGATCAAGTGTATTATCACTCCTTGATAGGGTACGAACCCACTGTGACCAGCGGTACAGCTTAAGGATTGACGAAAATGCTTGGCTGACAACTTAGGTACTCCAGTTAATCTCAGGATAATTGAAATCGCCAACGATAACCTTAGCACTAAAGTTTAGAGTAGATGCATTGATAATAAGATCATTCACATTATCCGAACTATCAGGAGTTTCTTATATACATCCTAGGAGTAGACTATGGTTCAGGGTGTTGATTGATATCCAGACCGATTCTGGTAAACTATTCAAGACACTATCTTTAACTTTGCTAGCGTATCCTAAACAAATATAAGACAACCGCCTCCTCGCTTAGTTTCACTGTCACAGCGACAGAGTCGATAGTTCTGGATATTTAATACTGCTGGATAGCACCATGATTCAGTGATAAGTATAGAAGGAGGCTTGGCTAGAAAAGCTAAGGTTCTCAAGGCTGAAATTTTGTTCAGAAGTGAACGTATGGTAATAATTGATAAGTTTAAAAAAGGAGTATGGAGTGTAAAAAAACCTAGAGCAACCCTATCGATGGTACGAGTTCTAGATATGCTTAGACTATGGTTTAATGTGCTTGCCTGATCGTATGGGCTATAGCTTGAGCGAACTGTAGTGCTAGTGGAACAAGGGGTTTCTGGAGGCCGAAAAAATCATTATTTTGGTAAGGTGGATTAATTTGTTGAAATTGTCTTGGTGGACAGTTAAGACAGATGCGTTGATGGTGCGTAACCTGGTATTCCATCTTCCCCACTGCGAGAGTGATGAGAAGAATTACATCTTGCAGGTTTAATGTTCAAAGCATTTGAGGGTAACCATGGGCACGTCGATTCATTACCGTCTGTCTAATAGTAGGCCTGCTTACATGATGGTTGTAGTGGCCGTCTCGTGCGACGTTTGAACGAAGTGTGTCCTTGTAACCTCCCTTACGATGAGTAGGGTAAAGCATGGTTTCGGAAAGTATATTTTTGTTCGGTAAGGCCATTGAAATATTTTTGGTATTTTGTCTAGAACCAGAACGTTTTGTATTTACTTTCTTCTTAACTGGTATGGACTTTTTAGTTTTAACAGTGTTTTTAGGAGCCTTCACATTAGAATTAGGTGTTTGATTGTGGGCTTCAGATATTACACAGGAAAGAATCTCGTTGGTGTCTCCATTAGATATATATTGGTTATCTAGGGTCACTGGAGGTATGAGAGACAGACTACCACTCTGCATTGGTAAATCAGTGCACTGGCTAACATGAGATAGATTAGCTGCACCAGTGGGTTTAGCTGCTGGCGCGATCACATTTGTTGTGATCTCAACAATGTTGTTTTCGTTTAAGGTACGCTTTTGCGTCAGTCTTTGGTTGGTGGTTTTATCTGAGACTAAACGAGCGTTTTTAAACTTCGTAAGCGCACAGATTAGCTGTTTGAATTCTTTTAACTGTTCCGGTAATAAATGGGAATCTAATATAAACAGGATAGGGCACGAGTATTTTTGGTGCTTTTTATGAAGTCGAATACATTCGCATGGACTGTCTTGGAGGTTAGCTGCCTTTAGTATCGAATTTCCCACAGTTTTAATGGCGACTTTGTCCGGTATGTTATAGATGATCACATTATTTCGAGAGATTATTCGATTAGTGACTTCACTAGCTATAAAGTCGATAACAGATTCTACTTTGATCCTGTCTTCAAGTTCCGTAGGAACTACATCCTTTGACAACAGCAGTTTAAGGGGTTACAGTGTCTTTAATAAAGAGCCCACAAGTGACTCCACTTTAGAACACATATCGCTTAATTGCTTATAGACAGTGTCCAATTCACTCTTAATATTATTGACACTTTTAGACCTTCAGTTAGAACTCATTATTAAGTTAGACACTGAGTCATCCAGCAACAGCTGTGGTATACGTCCACTCCCATTATTATCTGATTCAACAGAAGTTGCAGAAAATGGGGTATAGGTTAGAGCAGTATTGTTATTATCTGATGAAATAAGGATTTTCCGGGCTCGTTTTTTTGTCAGTCGACCCACTTTTCTTCAAGGGTTAATTTAAATGTTATTATTAAGTTATAAGCCAGGGTTTAACGATATATAAGCACTTTATAAAAAATATCAAGTAATCGTAACGCAAACTTCAAACGTACCGCAAAATATCTTATCTAAAAGTGGCGAAACTCTAGATAACCATCAACTGAGACACTCCCAAACAAACGCACCCACTCCGAATCGATCATCATAGTTCTAACTTCAACCAGCCTTCCTTATGGTGTCACAGGTAAAGAAGTAAGCATACTAGACGTAACACAATTACGACTCAATACGGGACCAAGAGGAAAGTAGCAGGAGACAATACGTATCAGTAGGCGCTTCTAGGCTACAACATCAGTCTAAATTTCGTTTGCTCAGATAATAAAGTCAAGCCTATGCTGCAAATGGTATCAAGTGCCTGGTGGCACGAATATTTAGTCCTCTTGTGGACGACAACATACGTAAAGAACAGAATGTCAGTTGCTACGGTTAACACCACATCATGTGTGTGAGGTTCTTTATGCATGGCTTTGTGCGTATGCTAGTTTGTTTGTGATAATCTCTCTATCTATACGTTTTATGTGTCAAAAATTCTCGGTGACAATATGAAATGTGAAGTTATTATCGTAGATACCTTTATTAGTTTATTCCGTTAATTTTCGGTATCAGGTGTGATCGTTATTGTCATATCTCGAGCTTAGATTCATGGTATGTCGCGTAATACTTAAGCACTCAAACGCTAGAACCCTCCCAAGTCGATAAGTGAGAAGGCGAAAGACAAGTGGAAGAAGTGTTAATGCAAATAATGTCAATTCTGGCACAAAACTGTCAGGTATTTATAGTTATCCAATCCGCACACACGATGTTATCAGCATTGTTCAGTAAGGAAGCTACACGTAGTGATTCCGGAATATTCTTTCAAAATCTGATTGGATGGAATATGTTCGGCCCCTTCTGAGCTTCTAAGACCTTCCTCAACTTCACCTGTGGACCGTCCTAACAGCTATATATGATCCTGGTTCTCGCAGTATCCTCTTTTTGTGTGCTTTTTACGGACTGCATTAATTTTGTTTGCTCGACCTATTAATCCTTCAGCTGATATTTTCAGTTCCTTTGTTTGGTTGTTTTCAGTGAAGCTGAATTGTTGATATCACTGGTTTCGTTTCCCTGCACTCATGTTTCTTTCTTTAGCGTTAACATATTCATGGCCCTAGACATACACTATCATGTCCACTGTGTCTGCAATCCAAGATTACAGCTCAGGGCCAGTGGGAATGGAGATACATTTTTTCATTGTTTTGCTCTTCACGGTAGTAAATAATATTGTACTCAAAAGAATTTTTATTGTATCAGAGACTGCAATTTGTTGTTGCTCCTGAATTAATCTGGTTTTTGTATCATTATTCATTCCTGTGTTCCAGTTTTTCAGTTGGTAGTAGTTAACTATATAGGATTGAGCCCTCGATTCGAACATAAATGCCCCTGATAAATTAAGTACTTCATATTTTTTTGGTGCTTTGAAGCTTGACTGCTCAAGGTTGTACAATTAATTAACTTTCCCTGTTACAGTAACCGAACAGTTTGATAGCTAAGTGGGGAATTATGTCACTTGTTTGGCGGAACTCGGTTTTTCACTGTCAAGCAACTAATTTCGTGTTCCTTAACATTTAACATGCATGGTATACTTCAGACTTCGTTGAACAACTCTATGGGCTGTATAGCCTAATAGCATTATTCATTTAGGTATTTTTGTATGATTCATGATGATGACTTTTGTTATTAGAATCAAACACAGCTAAATGGCATTATTTTGATTTTACCTGTGATGAAGAAAGGGCATTTAACTCCTAACGAAGTGTTCAGAACCCAAAGTATAACATAAATGGGGTTTTGCTGAACACTTTTAATATCCCACCCCTGAATTTCGTGACGTAAGACGTATCATTCACAAGATGGTTGGGCAAGTATCTCGGTGCAGACACGGGAATTTCAGTAATGAATACGCCTATGAATGAACCTACGGTGTAAGGAAGGACATGAAACGATGAGGACTAGACCATCTGCTATCGAGTAACCTGATTCTAATAGAGAAATCCCATGTCCAATGTCCTCTAGAGTAGCATGAATCATAAAACAGTCATATTTGGCAAAGTTATCACTAAGATACTACAACCTCATGACAATAATTCATGTCTGTCTTACCATATAAATGTGTGGGAGCATCTCTAGTATACTCTTTGACGTTAGGAGTGGAAAGACATCAAATGATAGGCAATAATCAAGTGTAAAAAACAGTATTCACAGAACCACCTTGAAAAATTCAAGTATTCTCATTGAAGGTAGAAAATAATCCATCAGAACCAAGATTTCTTCGGTCAGGTCAAACTATTGAGTTCTTCCATTTAGAATAAGAAGCTTCCTTAAGTTACTTATAGTCAACGACCATACCGAAATACATGTTTTTATGCTCAAAACCTGGTGAACCACATAAGGGAGATAAGTTGTGTTGAAAATCTAAAATACTTCTAAAAAGCCGCTTAACTGCTATACAGAAAAACAGTACAAATCAATATAATTCACACTAAATATGATTCACGAATATAACTACTACGTGTTAGAAAGTCAAAAGTAATAGCAAAGCAAAATAGAATCCAGATTCTGTCTGAAAGAATTCAATCAAACGACGAACGTTCCCGACCGAAATCCGAAATGTAATGATAGGCGACAGCGATAAACCATGACCTTTACTTCGGCCGAATAAGACCGTTTGTTAACAGTTCTTGATTACTCAATAATAAAGTCAAATACAAAAGGCTTCGTTGAAAAAGAATATTAAAATATAAAAATATGACCACAAAATTCCTGGTTAGGAGTTCAAACATGTAGAAATGAGCAAAAGGTTCAGAAAAGAACAGTTTCACTATAAAATTGAGAGGAATTTTTGAAGTATTCATCTTGTTGGAATAATTTATTAACATGAGTTTAGGTTATGGGATAGATTGTAAGAGTCTAGTCCGTAGATCAACTCCAAACTCAAATACTGTAATCGCTCCCATAAAGATACCACATGAGCATTGTCGCTGCCCTAAAACAGATTTATGTTACCGTAACTTAAGAGTGAAGTCATGTAAGTCTATGAAATTAGGCGACATATCATAGAAGACGTTATTATATATAGACCGAGATAAACAGATCCTCGAAAACTTTTCTAATGGTAGACCTCTGGTGAGGTTAATTATGGTGTCTTGATAGAATGTGTCAGCTGGCTTATACGTAATGTTTTCACCATAGAAGTTACCCTAATCAAGAATTTTTAGGAAATTATTGAGATTCATCTAGTCTCCCTTGCCATATGCTCTACTGAGTGATATGGTCTCTTATTTACTGGCGGTCACTTTTACATAATTCTACAGGTGACAATGCTATCATCAGTTAGTGAGAATTTTTCTCAGTATACACTGTGTCACCAGTAATGACAAAACTCAAGACACTTCAACGTTTAGTAAAGCAAGTGGCAGGTGAAGTTATGTGGGCCCATGCTATGATGCACGATGGGCTAAGAGACATGGTGGTATCGCATCATCTCAAAGTTCAGTCGATGACTTACGGATGCACGATTGCAGAAGGGTCCTGATGGTCCTGTTTGTTCTTCCCGCCGGGCCTTTACCTCACCAGTGGTAAGCAGTAGTATGCACTCTCCGCATACCTGAGAGATGAGATGATTTTCAAAAGCTGCACCTTAGAATGAAATGAGAATGGAGCGCCGTAACTATAAACCCAATGATTAATGAAAGTTCGTGCAAGCGTGAGGGTATTTTGCTATTGGACCGAAATGGCTTCACACCTTTAGCCAAAATAGTCTACCATCACCAGCATGCGGTCGTTTCCGTTCTTTTGTTTTGCATATGGCCCCATAATATCAGTGTCAACTCGCTGATGTGGCCTTGTTGTCGTCAGTGAGGTTAACAGTGCGTGGTGTATTTCTTGTAGTGGATTTATGGAGTAACGAATGTTACAATTTTTGTAAAATTACGTTATATCTTTGTAGATAGATGGTCATCTAAGTCTCTGGTTAATGGCATATTCAGTCTTTCGTTTTTCCGAGTGACCGAGTTCACGATGCATCCACTCCATAATATACCGAACTTTTACGCGTGGTGCTAGCAATAGGAGCTGTTTCGACTAACTGACTGCGTAGAAGCAACGAATCACCATACAACCTCAGATTACTCCATTTCGCACGAAGACGGTGCACTGCCAGGGAATGATCTTTCAACTCTGTCACAGATGACTTATTATTTCCATGTAGTTGTCTTTGGTAAACCAATTGAAGATCGGGGTCCATCGTATGAGCAGACAACCAATAGACCTCAGGGGTTGTGGTAAGAACAATACTAGTAGAAATAGGATGATAAGGTATACGGGGTAGGGAATCAGATTTTGTATGTAGGCTTCCACTTCTGTATCCGCACGTAAAATCGAACTATTGCAACCCCTCCTGCCATCACGTCAGTTGACCTTCTGGCTTACCAGATGAATGGAGCCACCGGAGTGCATGATGGTCTGTGCGTACATGATAAAGACGACTCATACGTTGATGACGAAAGTGTGAAAATTTCACCAGAGCTACCACTTCTCGGCACGTGGTAGAATATATCGTTTCGCTTTCATCCAGCCACCAACTACCTTACACTATATCCCGTTCCTTTCTGTCTTGTGCTACTTGAGACAGAAGCGCTCCGATAACTAACTAGCTAGCATTCGCATCAGTTATAAAATCACTTTCATTAGTCGAAATATCAGGAAGAGCTAATATTGATGCGGCAGTAAGACATAACCTCAGAACTCCAAAATGCCTGTTGACACTCTGGTCCACAAGACTTTTCGTCCCTTATTCATCGGGCAATGCCAAAGGTGCCATCAAAAATGTGAAACGCCATGCGAAACATCTATAACAGGAGGCAAGCCCTAGAAAGCTGCGAACATCTTCAGAAAAAAGTCAGTTATGGCCAGTTAGTAGTGGCGCACTTATTTTCTTTATCTTTCCCTACTCATTTTTGCCGTAATGTGGTATTTCTGCCTGGTCAGGTACATTCCATTTTTACGGGCATGATCAACAAACTGCAACATGACTCTATGTCTAACTTAATAATGAGTTCTAACTCACGAACAGATGGTATCGATCTTATTAAGAGCGAATTAGCCGCTGTCTATAAGCAATTAAGTGATATGCGTTCTAAAGTGGAGTCACTTGCGGGCTCTTTATTAAAGCATGATGATCTTAAACTAGAACTAAAGACACTGTCACCCCTTCGACTGCTGTTGTCAAAGGATATAGTTCCTTGTGAACTCGAAGACAGGATCAAAGTAGAATCAGTTATTGACTCGATAGCTAGCGAAGTCACCAAGCGAATAATCTCACGAAATAACGTGATTATATATAATATACCTGACAAGGTTGCCATTAAAACTGTAAGAAACTCGATACTAAAGGCAGCTAACCTCCAGGACAGTCCATGCCAATGTATCCGACTTAACAAAAAGCATCAAAAATACTCGTGCCCTATCCTGTTTAGATTCGATTCCCATTTATTAGCGGAACGTTTGATAGAATCTGAACAGCTAGTCTGTGCGCATACGAAGTTTAAAAACGCTCGTATAGTCTCAGACAAAACCACCAATCAAAGATTAACACAAAAGCGTACCATAAAGGAAAATAACATTGATGAGGTCACAAAAAATGTGATTGCGCCAGCAGCTGAACCCACAGGTGCAGCTAATTTATCTCATGTTAGTCAGTGTACTGATATACTAATGCAGTGTGTTAGTTTGCCTCTCATACCCCTAGTGGCCCTAGATAACCAGGACATATCTGATGGAGACTCTAATGTCATTCTTTCCAGTGTAATATCGGAAGCCAAGGATCGTACACCTGATTCTATTGTGAAGGCTCATAAAAACACTGCTAAACCTAAAAAGAATATACCAATTAAAAAGAAAGTAAATAAAAAACCTTCTAGTTCTAAACCGATTACCAAAAATATTTCAACGGCTTTACCAAACAAAAGTATAATTTCTGAAACTATGCTTAACCCTACTCATCGTAAGGGAGGTTATAAGGACACGTTTCGTTCAAACGTTACACAAGAAGGCCACTACAACCATCATGGAAGCAGGCCTACTATTAGACAGACGGCAATAAACCAACGTGCCCCATGGTTTCCCCCATATGTAATAGATAATAAACCTGCAATATGTAACTCTTATCATCACTCTCGCAGTGGAGAAGATGGTATACTAGGTTATGCACCATCAACGCAACCCCAACATGTAGGCACCTGTCTTAATTGTCCACCAAAACAAATACAACAAATTATTCAACCTTACCAAAATAAGGATTTTTTTCGGCCTCCAGAGATCCTTTGTTCCACTAGCACTACAATTCGCTCATGCTATAGCCCATGCGATCCGGCAAACACATTGAACCATAGTCCAGGCATAGCTAGAACTCATACCTTCGATAAGGATGCTCTCGGCTTCTTTACACTACACACTCCCTTTTTAAACTTATTACTTATTAACGCACGTTCACTTCTGAACAAAATTTCAGCCTTGAGAACCTTAGCCTTTCTAGCCAAGCCTTCTTTTATACTTATCACTGAAACGTGGTGTTATCCAGCAGTGGCTGATTCCGAATTAAATATCCAAAACTATCGACTCTATCGTTGTGACAGAGAAACTAAGCGAGGAGGCGGTTGTCTTATATTTGCTTTGGATACCTTAACAACTAATAAAGTTGAAGATAGTATCTTGAATAGTTTACCAGAATCGATCTGGATATCAATCAATACCCTAAACCATAGTCTACTCCTAGGTTGTATATATAGAGCTCCTGATAGTACTGATAATTTGAATGATTGTATTATCAATGCATTTATACACGCATCTACTCTAAACTTCAGCGCTAAGATTATCACTGGCGATTTCAATTATCCTGGGATTAACTGGAGTACCGGTAGTTGTCAGTCTAGCAATGATGAATTTTTATCAATCCTTAATCTGTACTGCTGGTCACAGTGGGTTCGTACCCCAACAAGGGGTGATAATACACTTGATCTAATATTTAGTAGAGATATCATTCCCCTATCTGTACAAGTATACAACGAGTTTGAAAGCAGTGATCATAGGATAGTAACTTGTGCTCTCCCCATCTATCCCTCCTACAACCGACCAATTCAAAGAACCTGCAATTATAGAGACTATAAGCATGCAGACTGGGACCTCTTGCGCTCACTGATCAAACTCTCAGACTGGGATGAATTCTTCTCATGTAATAGTCTGACAGATGCCATCAATATATTCTATTTCATTGTTAACTCTTGTCTAGACTCCTGTGCACCAATTAAGACTTACAGGATTAGTAAACATTACGAATTATATATACCAGCTAAATATCGTAATAAACTAAGACGCCTACAGAAACGTTATTTTAAATCAAACGACTTCACGGCAGTCACACAAATAACAATAATTTTTAACCAAATTAAAGAGAAACATAGGTTAAAAGCCATCAATGAAGAGCTATTAGCACTACGTACTAGCTCAAAAGTGCAAAACCTAATCCACCTTTACAATAAACGTGCTAAATCAACTCAAAATGTTGATATACCATGCATCCTGCATAATAATAGTTTTATATATGACCCAAAAACTATAGCAGACCTTTTCAGTGGTAATTTTGCAAATGACAAAGAATCCATAAATGGCTCTGTTTCTAGAGTTATATGCTTGACTGGTAGCTCAATAACATCTATCTCCTTCACATGCTTGAAAATTAGTAAGGTTATAAATAACCTCAAGGTTTCGAAAGGTCACGGTGCAGACGGGATTTCATCATTTCTCTACAAATATGGTGGTCCAGATATCCAACTTCTTCTCCTTAAACTGTTTACCCTCTCTATGGAATCAGGCTCTTATCCTGACCGTTGGAAAACCGCGTACATCAAACCACGTTACAAATCTGGAGATAAGACTGACATGAACAACTATCGGCCGATAAATATTACTCCAGTTATCTCTAGGATTATGGAAAAAAATTATTAGTGACGAACTATCCAACTATTTATTGACTGAACAATTTATTGATGATTCGGAACATGGAGTTTTTAAAAATCGATCCTGTATGACCTGTCATTTTGACTTCTTTAATTCAGTCTATTCGCTTCGTAGCCAAGGATATCTAGTATTAGTGCTATACCTGGACATTTCTAAGGCCTTCGACATGGTCAACCACCAACTTCTCATAGGTAAACTCGCATCTTATGGGGTCGAAAACCCGTTACTAGCCTGGTTTGATTCCTTCCTCAGCAATCGACATCAAATAGTTAAAATCTACTCTTCATTGTCGAACGCAGTCCCTGTTAGAAGTGGGGTAATTCAGGGTAGTGTCTTAGGCTCTTTGCTCTTTTTAGTTTTCATTAATGATATTTGTGAGTGTTTTAGTGTGGGTAAGTCCCTTTTGTTTGCAGACGATCTTAAGGTGGTGTACTCATTTTCTCCACATGAGCTGAGCAATATTCGAAATTGCATCAGCACGGAGCTTAACAAGGTAGCACAGTGGTGCTCAAAATGGCAGCTGGAGCTCAATACAGCTAAATGTGGTTGGCTATGCTTCGGTGATACATCACTCAACCTTAATCTTACCATAAATGGGGAAATGTTATCTAGGTTACACACAGTAGTAGATCTAGGACTTAGGTACTCCGATGACTTGTCGTTTACTGAACAGGTAATGAAACAAACGTCCAAGTCTCAACGCCTTATAGGTTTCATAACTCGAAACCTTCATAACAGCGAATCTCGTATTCTAATGTACAAAGTCTGTGTTCGACCACTCCTCGAATACTGCGCGTTTCTCCTTAGTAGCACGCGCATAAAGGATAAATTAAGACTGGAATCAGTACAGAGACGATTTACATTTCGTACTCTTGGACCTGATAGTGTCTTGACATATAATTCGAGGTGTAGTAAACTAGGGCTTGACCCTTTATGGATGAGGAGACTCAAACTTAACCTTATCTTCTTTTTCAAAATACTTAACAAACTCTCCTTCACATCCAGTCAGGCGATTCAATATGCTAAGGCTTCACATTACGACATTCGTAACTCCCTGTCTTTAGCGAAACAAACATATTCTAGATCTTCTCTCTATATGAATTACTTTACCTGTAAGTTTTCTAGACTCTGGAATAATTTACCCCAAACTATCCGTATGTTAAACTCTCTCCCATTGTTTGTTCGCTCAATTAATGCTTTTTGCTCCTCTGAAAATGCATTAAATGCTCTAGCGCCTGCAAGTGTATCTTACTCCACAAGTGAGATTATAGGAACTTTAAATGTTTAACCTCTTACTTGCTATCGTTGTTTTGTTGTTCCGTGCTCTTTGCTTTAATCTTACTTTCTCTAGTTGTAGATAATTAATAATAACTCGCTCTGGCACTGGTAATAACCTTACAGAACAATGTTGGTCAATCATCAGGCTATCCACTTGATGAAAAAATTAAAAGTTCCGTGGTGTTGCATTGGCTTGCCATGATATATGCCATATTTAAACTGTTTATCAATTACTAAACCAGCAAACATAAAACTTTCTTATAATTCATGTTTGTTCTCTACATTAAATGTTGATTTTTATAACAATCTGATCATGCCTGTAAACTGGTGTGAATTCTGTAAATATTATTTTCAGAATATATTATTATTATTATCATTATTATTAACATAGGTTTGCTTACATTATGCTTCCAAAGTAACAATAATAATATATTCTGAAAATAATAATTACAGAATTCAAACCAGTTTACAGGCATGATCAATTTGATATAAATAGCAACATTAAATTTAGAGCACAAACATAAGATATAAGATTGTTTTATGTTTGCTGGTTCAGTAATTGATAAGTAGTTTATTTATGACATGTATCACGGCAAGCCAATGCATCACCACGGAACTTTTAATTTTTTCTTAAGTGGATAGCCTGATGATTTATGAGCGTTGTTCTTTCAGCTTATTTCCAGTGATAGAACGAGTTATTGATAATTATTTACAACTAGAGGAAGTAAGATTAAAGCAAAGAGCACGGAACAATAAAATAATGATTGCCAAACTATGCCGGTCAGGTTTACCACTGTTCATGTTAGACATTATTCAAACGAGTTAGAGTTGCTAGTGATAGTGTTAACGTAAAGTGACAGCATATTGAGCATATTGAATCGCTTGGTTTAATGTAAAGGATAGTTTGTTAATTATTTTGAAGAAGAAGATAAGATTTAGTTTGAGCCTCCTCTTCCATAAGGGGTCGAGCCCAAGTTTACTACACCTAGAGTTGTATGTCAAGGTACAATCAGTTCCGAGAATACGAAGTGTAAGTCGTCTCTGTACTGATTCCAACTTAATTTGTCCTTTATGCGCGCGCTACTATGAATAAACGCGCAGTATTCAAGGAGTGGTCGAACACAAACTTTGTACATTAAAATACGTGATTCGTTGTTATAAAGGTTCCGAGTTATGTAACGTTAAGTCTGTTTCAGGCGTCATAAACTCCATAGCTGTGCCCTTAGAGCAAGATTCTGAGAAAAAAGAAACAAAGGAGTATCAAGGCACTTGGATATGAATGCTAGACAATGCTTAGCATTTTGTAGTGGAGCAGACAAAAGTATGATAAATAAGTAGAATAAACTCATACTAGCTCTTGTTGCTGGAGTGAAATGCAGGTTCCTTTTTGTTCTGGGGTCGTACTTCAACCTGCCAGTACCCGGATGTAAGACCTAAGTTGAAAATCAGCATGCGACTCTCATAGTATCCAAAGTAGCATCAGTCAGCGGAAGTGGAACGGATTCACGCTTCGTTATGGCATTAAGGTGACTGTAATCGTAGCATAATCAAAGGGAGGAATCTTCTAAACAAAACGATGGGCCAAGCTCAGGGTAATGACGAACATACAATAATTTTTTCTAGTACTTCTTTTATCATTGATTCCAGATTTGGCTGATAATGTATTGTAGATGGCGTCGAGTCGCGATTGACTATGATCACCACTACAATAAGATTACGTTCCAGATAACGACTTGGATCCCTCGATAGGCCGAAAACCAGAAGGCTATTATTGGTCGAGATAGGATATATTTATTGGTGATCTCGTGGTATCGAAAGAATACCGAAACGTGCCAAAGAGTGCAGGCAAAATGGCAGAGCGTAAGAGCTTTCGCACGAACAAGATGAACAACGAAACGAAAAGTGCTTTTGGTACAGTCAAACAAACAAGTACAGTAAAACAATCACTGGTACAATTGGTTATAATAATAATTGTTTCCATTATACCAATCGTGTTCTCGTCATGAAAAGTAGGTCACTGCAGATGTAGTATGTTTGTCAGTACATGTGTGAAGGCAAAATAGAACATAAAGAAGCACGGATAGATAGCCCTGTATAATAAATTAATTTAAAAATGTCGATAATTAGTATCAAACAATCAAAGTGGGTACAGAATACGGTACATATCTTAACTGTGAGCTTGCATTGGTAAAAATTGGGTGGTGCAGATATAAGTAGTTTAGAAGATGATTACCGTCTGAGGTTATTGTACTGCCTTATGACCAAATATATGGAACAGATTTTTGGATAAAAAGTACTGCCAAAAAACTATGGGAGACTCACCGAATTAGACAGATAATTCCGGAAATTAAATGAGTTATAGTATCTAAATATGATTTTATTGAAAGTGTATAGAATGATGACTACAGTGTTTTATCATACACGATTATATATATTTCACGATATTAGGTAGAGATTTGAATGGACCCTGTAAATACATAAAGAACGTGAGTTATAGCATACGAATACAATATAAGGAATAAATTACAAACATGAAATTCAATTCCTCGTCGAATATTTTCATATATGGTATTAAAAATGACAGAGTTGGTTAGATTGTATAGCTGAAGTGAATATTTAATTATTTGATTATGAGTTTTTGTATGAATATGATCATATATACCATGCATAAGTTAAGTTCAGATCTTATCATGTAATGATGTCATTGTTACCATAGATTTTTTGATTCATAATGTTTTTATACCTAGTTCTATTTCTATCAATCTTAGTTATTGGGTATTCCTTCTGGGTAACTTGGGTTTTTTTAGTTCTGATATAACATTGAATAAGTTGTAGTAATTATTTTGGAGATTTTTATTTATATTTGACTTGGTTATTACTTCTTACTCTATGGGATTGGTTTCATATTTTCGCCAACATGTCATCTTGCATTTTCTATGCTAAGTGTATATCGTGTTTCATACGTAGAGAGTTCATCTCATTTATCCTATTCAAGATGTATTGTTCTTCAGCTAATCTAATCATTCTATTAACTACGGCACTAGCTTGTACTTAGAGGTTTTTGTTGGATGTAGTAGAGTTATATAGCCAGGCTAGTCTTCAACACTCCCTATATTTATCTCTCGTCTTAAGAGATTACTTGTGTAGTGATCTCTCAGCGGTAGATTTATACGGTAACGCCGTCATATTAGTGGCTTGTGTTATGACCTTCGCAGCTTGACTTGGTGTACAGTTATTTTATAGTAAGTTATCTAGTATGGCAGAGTAGTTTATGGACATTGCGTACATCGCTGTACGAGACTTATTTTGGAGATTTTTATTGGTTTTGTGGCTATTTCTATTATTTAAGCATTTCAGTTTGACTACTGATGTTACCGTCTCTGTGAGTTGATAGGGCACACATTACGGAAACCACCAAACGGCATCACGGGCAAGCTCCCACTTGAAATACTGAAGGGAAATGGAAAAGAGGAAGGCCAAAGAATATATTGTGCCGAGAATAGGAAGCAGACATCGAAAGGATGAATAGCAACTTAGTTTTGTCTCCGGTCTTATACTCCATATTAGTGGAATGCACATGACCTGCAACACTACGCCTGTACACCCACATACCCGATGTGCAATCCATATTTATTCGACTCCCTCCGGTATAAAGAGTTTTCTCAGTTTTTCTATACTCTTCTTTCCGAAGTAAGTCTTGAACATTACGTTTGGTCACATCTAATTGATCAACTGCCTTGTAGCACACACTTAGGGACGTCCACTCGGCAGGATTTTCACTGGATCTCACACACCTCCACTGGCCCACAGACGTTAACTGGTGAATAGTGGGGTACCATTATCCACAAATGTGAAACACCTGATCTCTGTATTTCTCACATGATACAGAAATATCATGGGATCCACCCAGAAGTTAATCTTGTCAAATATGTGTGAGAGATTCCTATTCAAAACTTTAACCAGTGGAGTACTCAGTACTGACGTCAGCTCAAGTCTAGACACAGATACCGGTTTTATAGGTGCGACCCCAGCCCTACTATAGAGCGAGATTCTGTGGAGGGTTTGTGCATACGTATGCTCCATGAGTAGGCCACTGCATCGTGACCTGTTTCGGAGGCATCAGAAAACAAATGTAACTCAATCGTTCCACGAGGACAAAATATTAGCACTAAGGGACTGGTCCCAACTAATGTAAATTACAAAGAATCTGTAAGAGTTTCTGTGATGTTTAAGAGTATTTGAATTATAGTATAAACCAGTAATCCCAGAAACAACGCAATTTAATCAAGAAGTATTAGATGAGCACGAACGAATGTACTGTATTTGGAATTCAAAATCAAAACAATCATCAATACAAAGAAATCATTGCTTTATATAAACAGCACAGTTGCCTAGCAGGAAGGTATATTGAAGCAATTTGGCCTAGTGGATCGAAAAGGGATGAAACGGCGGGTAATATTTCTCTTCCACCCACAGGCTTTTCTACTGGGTCAAATCGAAATTCAAAAACAACGTGTATGATGTCCCACTTAATCTCAAGGGCTGGATGAAAGGACCACTGGTTCAAAGGCGATATCAACTATCGATTCCGTACATTTTGAACAGCGCCTCTCATTTTCAAATACTCCATTGAAGGGAGAACATCCGTGATGAGTCGCCGCTTCGGAAAAGCAGGAAAGCTTAGAGGAAAAGGTGAGGTTCCTGTACAGGAGTTCCAAACCAGGTTTTATTGAACATCCGGAAATAGGTGAAATGCTGGTGTGCGAGGCTATTAAAGATATATCCACAGTCAGATAGCCAAAAAATACAAGCTACTCAAGAATGATTCTAGAGATCCATGGCCTAACGGATTGACGATGCGACGGATGTTCTAGTTTTACAACTAGCTACCAGTAGCACCTTCTATATTCGATCGTTCCCAGCCAGATAGAAATCAGAAGTCAGACGAGAAGAGGCAGGAAAGATATATTTGATTCGTTACCAATATATCGAGGACCTTTTCTATAAGCTGGCTAATCAAACGTAGGAGCTGTGTCCCACGCCGTGTTGAAACGTGATCTGGTACGGATGCATGACCGAAAGCCTTCAGTTAAACAAGTCCACTTAAACAACATGGTCAGCATCCAATGTCTAACACTTAATGAGCTATTGATTTTGGGGAATTATTTACAGCTACAGATCACTCCCCCCCTAGTGAGGTAGTGATGCCCCTAAGACGTGACCAGCCAGAAGTTTAAACCCAACGAGTTTGTCGTTGGTAAACACTCTTCTGATAGCTTGCTTCGTTTAGCAGCGTCTGGTCGTCTTTCCTTAAACTATGGGACCAAAATGTACAACATAGCAATAAAGAAATATAGTACAATGAAAAATTCCGGTTCCTTGCGAAACTTCGTCGTTCTTTTCCAGCCGTCCTGGAAAAGAGGAAAAATAGAACGTGTGAGTGCATATCAAAAATACACTCGTACTTGCGTAGGGACACAAGATGAGCGGGAAAAAAAAATGAATAAACTAATACACTTACAAACAGCGTAAAAGCGATCGGAAAAAAAATGGTTTTCTTTCGTTTTTTTTTTATATATAAATATATATATATATATACGCTCAAAAAAAATTTAAAAAATGCTGTTTTTTTTGTTTTTTTTTATATAAATAAAAAAAAATGAGCATATTAAAAAAAAATTTTATAATAAACTATGCAAGGGTAATTCAAGATAAAGCTTATGTCCTACGTGCAATATTCGTTAAGATGTTCTGGAAATCTTACTCGTCTTCCAGAACGCGTTGTTTTAGGTTTATCTATCGACGTTGACGAAGTATCAAGTTGTGTGTTGGTTGTCGTGTAGGGTACTACGAGTGTAGTAGCTGTGTCGTTTGCTTGTACCGAAGGAAAATCGACGTAGCTAGGGTTTCCTTCTAAGTACGCTGCTTTGAGTCGGTCGATACTGATGCTATCGTTCGTGCCGTTCTTATCTACTACATAGTACTTAGGTTCGCGTTGAAGAACTTTGAAGGGTCCTTCGTATGCTGATTCGAGAGGTCGTCGATGTCAGTCTCGACTAACGAAGACGTGTGTACTATGTCGTAATTCGGGTTGAACGAAAACATCAGTTGATTGAGGTCGAGTGTGAGCAGGTTTAACTGAACGCATAGCGTTTGTAAGCCTACTCGTGTAAGAGTTTAGATCCATGTTCAATGAAGAAGCTGAAGGATCCACGAATTCTCCTGGGAGTCGGAGTGTCGTTCCGCAAACGAGTTGAGATGCCGTGTATCCAATGTCAGCTTTCACTGCATTGCGGATACCTAGCAAGACGAGTGGAAGAGCGTCTATCCACTGTGAAACGTTTGAAGCTGATAATGAGGCTTTTAGTTGTCGATGAAAACGTTCTACCAACCCGTTTGCTTGTGAATGGTAGGCGGTCGTTCGGAGGCGCGTGATTCCTAAAAGTGAGGTCAGACAACGGAAAAGTCCAGATTCGAACTGGCGTCCGCGGTCTGTAGTGATTGTGGAAGGGCAGCCGAAACTTGCTACCCATCGTTCGACGAAAGCGCGGGCCACGGTTTCAGCAGTAATGCCCTTAATCGGTACTGCTTCTGGCCATCGAGTGAAACGGTCCACGCATGTTAGGAGATATGAGTATCCGTTCGAGTCGGGTAAGGGTCCTACCAAATCTATATGGACGTGGTCGAAACGAGCGTCAGGGGTTTTGAAAGAACCTAAGGGACATTTGTTGTGTCTTACGACCTTAGCTTTCTGACAGCTAACACAGGAGCGTGCCCACTCCCTCACGTCTTTATTCATGCCAGGCCAGCAAAACCGTTCGGCTATAAGTTTGACTGTTGCACGAGCACCTGGATGAGAAAGATTGTGCAACGTATTGAAGACGTTGCGGCGATAATGTTTTGGTACAATTGGACGATCCCTACCTGTAGATGTGTCACAGAGTAAGGTTTCCTTACCTGTTCCCATCTGTTTGATACTTAGTTTAAGAGTTGTCGAGGGTAACTCATGCTGAAGATCAATGTCTTCTTTTTGAAGCTGAGCGAGTTTAAGAAGGTCGATTCCTTGGAAACTGTTCAAGGAGCTAATTCGAGACAAGGCGTCTGCGACTACATTGTTTGCTCCAGAAATATGTTGTATGTCTGAAGTAAACTGCGAAATGTAGTCGAGTTGTCGAGACTCTCGCGGTGAGTACTTGTCTGAAGATGAATTTAAAGAGAAGGTAAGGGGTTTGTGATCGGTAAAAAGCGTGAATTCTCTTCCTTCGATGGAATGTTGAAAATGCCGTACAGCACAATACATAGCTAGGAGTTCCCTGCCGAACGTGCTGTACCTAGATTCCGCGTCTAACAACCGTCTCGAGAAAAATCCTAGAGGTTGCCAAGAGTTGTTAACCCATTGTTGTAAGACTGCTCCGATTGCTGAGTCGGATGCGTCTACTGCGATACTAATGGGCGCTTGAGTGTCCTGATGAGCAAGCAGGGTTGCTTTAGCGATGTGTTCCTTAACTGTGGAGAATGCTTTACAGGCTATGTCGTCTAAACTAATTAATTTCGCATTTCCACGAAGCTGATCGGTTAACGGTTTCATAAGGGGCGCGCATTTAGGTATGAACCGTCTATAGAAACTTACGAGTCCGTTAAAAGTTCGTAACTGCTTGATCGTGGTCAGTTCTGGGTAATCCAGAATGGCCGCCACTTTGCTCCCAAGGGGTCGGATGCCTTGGGCATCAATAGTGTGTCCTAAGAAGTCTAAGGAGTTAGTCCCGATTTGGCATTTCTGAATGTTGACAGTAATGCCATGCCTTTGGAGTCGATCGAAAACAATGTCCAGATGCTTGAGATGCGATTCTCTGTCCGGACTTGCTATTAGACAGTCATCAACATACGCATGTACGAAGTTGAGACCTCGGAAGACATCGTCGATAAACCTTTGGAAGGTTTGAGCCGCATTTCTTAAACCAAAATGCATTCGTAGAAATTCGTAAAGACCGGAAGGAGTGATGATGGCGGTTTTAGGAATGTCGTCAGGTGCCATCGGGATTTGGTTATAAGCTTTAACCAAGTCGATTTTCGAAAAGACAGTTGTACCTTTCAAGGTAGCTGTCAAATCTTGAATGTGAGGCAGCGGGTAACGATCGGGAATGGTTTTAGCATTCAGACGCCGATAATCACCAGTTGGCCGCCAATCATTTTTAGGGACCATGTGCAATGGGGATGCCCATGGACTATTCGATGGTCGAATTATCCCTAGGTCCATCATGTGGTCGAATTCGTTTTTAGCTAACCTAAGCTTCTCGGGAGCGAGTCTTCGAGCTTTCGAAAATACAGGTGGTCCTGTAGTCGAGATGTGATGTGTAACATTGCTGGTTACACAAGGTAATTTCGATTGCGATTGGTATATCCCGGGGTATTTGTCGAGTACTGATTGGTACAAGGGGTCTATGGTGTGCTTAATCGTGACTGGGGATAACCTGCAACCAGAACAAGGAGTTACGCAAACGGATAACTTAGTGTTTCCGTCTATTAACCTTCGTGAGCGTGTGTCGATGAGTAGATTGTGGTGTTGTAACAGGTCTATACCAATGATTGGCATAGAGACATCTGCAACCACGAAAATCCAGTGTATGGGTTTGCGTAAACCCACGTTAAGGTGGACGTACCTTTTACCGTAAGTAGCGATCGGCTTTCCGTTTGCCGCCTGTAAACTTAAAACAGACTCGCGAAGTCTGTCGTCGGGATTTGCTGGAAGAACGCTAACTTCTGCGCCAGTGTCGACGAGGTAGCGAACTTTCGTTGTCACATCTGTGACGTATAACAGACGGCTGTGTTCGCCGGCTACGGTTGCCGTTAACGCGTGCCGGCTGGGAAGTTTCCCGAACTGTTTTTCGTGTCACTCGATTTTGGGGTCGGATAATTGCAGGGCTTCCTGCAATTTCTAGAGGATTTACCGTACTGGTTGTGATACCAGCACCAGTCGGGGTTGTCTGTCTCTCGTGGTCGAGAGACAGATCTCTTACGTGAAACGCTCCTACGTGAGGATTTTGACCGACTACGGTCATTGCGAACTCAAAGATATCTTGTAAGCGTGTGACATAGTTCGGCCATGTCAGTCGAGGTCGATTGGGGTTTTTCTTTGATAGTAAAAACCTCGGCCTTAGAAAATTTGGTGATTTCCAAGATTCGATCGGCAGATGCAGCTAGTTCATCTATGGCATTGTTTTGAAATGAAACAAGCACTGCCTGCACCTGTTGAGGGAGTTTAGACAAGAAAAGTTGTCTAAATAGGCCATCATCGAAAGTTCGTTGGCCAATGACTTCTCTCATTCTAAGCAACATGTCTGTCGCAGAACCATGTTGTAAGTCGATATTGTTAAGGAGTTGGTCTAACCGTTGTCGATCAGTTAGGTCTCCGCGTTTTAAAATCGATAGTTTAAGCGTTTCGTAAGGTTCAGGAACATCACTAGTAAAAATACTAGGTGTTACGTACCTGTTAAACTCGCGCGGTAACGCCTTAACTACCGCGAGGAAACGTGTACGCGAGTCCGTGATTCCGTGCATGCAAAAATCGGCTTCTGCATAGCAGAACCAGGACTCGATATTGTCGGGCCAAAATGGCGTTAACTGAATCGAAATAGGGGGAATAGACTTTAACTTAAAAACCTTGGGTGAGTGTTCCGTCATAGTAATATAGATAACGAAAAATGTCTAATTAAAATATATCCGGAAAAAAAATTCGCGAAAAAAAGTATATCACAATATATAAAATTCAAATAAAGAATAACAATAATAATATTCCAAAATGGAACAGACTCACAGTATATTGACTTGGTGTACAAGATCACGTCGGTCTCACCAATGACGATGCAATGGATGTTCTAGTTTTACAACTAGCTACCAGTAGCACCTTCTATATTCGATCGTTCCCAGCCAGATAGAAATCAGAAGTCAGACGAGAAGAGGCAGGAAAGATATATTTGATTCGTTACCAATATATCGAGGACCTTTTCTATAAGCTGGCTAATCAAACGTAGGAGCTGTGTCCCACGCCGTGTTGAAACGTGATCTGGTACGGATGCATGACCGAAAGCCTCCAGTTAAACAAGTCCACTTAAACAACATGGTCAGCATCCAATGTCTAACACTTAATGAGCTATTGATTTTGGGGAATTATTTACAGCTACAGGATAAATCCGAACCAGAGGATGTGTCCTCTCAAAAGACCTGTGGTCAAGGACCTAACAAACCAAAAAATAGCAGATTTTTTCGATGTCTGCTCTACTGCACAATAAACCAAGCACGTATGCCAGAGGAAAATGCTTTTACTTATGTGTCAGGTGAAGTTTTGAGATATAACCTAACTCTTGAGCTAGTATCAATGAAATTGAAGTCATTCCAACTGAAGAAGTCGCAGGAGAAACAAGATAATACTGAAATATTACTTCAAATCATTCTTAAAGCCTTTCATACACTGACTATGAAGGTTTACATTGGCTATTGAAAACTTCATTACCGGCGAAGGTCAGTTTCGGTCAGCGCGGGGACGGCAAGTAAAGTATTTGCGGCTGCTTGGCCCGCTCGCTCCTGGTTCCGGTCCCAAGGTCCTCTTGGTCTTTGGCATGTGTGACTGCTAATTGTTGTCTGTTGCTTTCCGTAATTAATGTGAGCGAATTGTGTAGGCTCTCCAGGTCATCGACCAACGTTATCTGTTTTATTTTCCAGCATTCCTGAGATTACTCTGCATGCTCCTTTCGTACTCAAAGTACCTCCTGGCCTGACGCGATCCGCTACACATCGGTCCCCCAGACTTCTAGTTGTAGACGAAGCCTATTTTGATTTATTGGCATCCCCATGTAACTTTATCAATGCCACAAAAGCAACTGTTTGTTTGTGCTTTGTATGATTATAACCGCCAACATACTGACGAGGTTAGTTGATTTATTCTTGCTTATCTTTTTTATCATTCAAGAGCTGAGCTTTAAAATTCTGTCATAATTCTTTTCTTAGCGCTCAGTACGACTAAACCTCACTATGGGGGGAGTCGCAATAAAAAAATTTAGGGAAACGGTACAAAAACCCCAGATTTGGGAGATTTGAGTGAATGCAAAAGTTGTGTTCGTTGGTAGTCCTTTTTACCTGGTTGGTGTTTTTACGAACTCACAAGCCAGTTCTTCGTACTGTATCGTTATCAAAATACTATAAATCCATAACTTGTTCCTATAAAAGTGGTCTCAGCTCTACATAAGGCTTGTGCTGTATATTGGCGCGTTCTTTTTAGCCTCATACGATGTGTCGCCATGACATTCAGAACTGTATGCTACCATCTTTGGCTTTGCTGTCTTCAATAACAGAGATAGTAAGTCGGTAGACCTAAGTTAATTCTTGCAGTATGTTTTATAGTGAAGATCCAGCTCCTCGAAATTCACTGGTGGGGCTGATATCGCTTGTTTGAGTAGGGCGTTCCATTCATTGACAGGTCGATAAGAAAAATAGAATCCACTCTGAGTTTATTGTATCCCAGTTTTTGAATATACTTTTTATGGTCTCAGAGGAAACAAAGCAGTTAGACGTACCTACACCCGAATCGTTATTAAAGATCTGCAATCTCGACATGAGATCACTACGCGTAATACAGTGCAAGTTCCAGGCGCTTTTTGTAAAAAAAATCTTGAAAAGACCCTTCATTAACTTTGTTGACGAGACTAATTTATGGACGACCTTTGAACAAATCTCAAATGACCTTGAGAAATATTAGCCAATCGGTGAACAGTCAGTCAGCTACAACGTAGGGTCAGGCACACATATGCATCGGTCCAAGTTGCCATACCTTGTTAGCACAGCAGGATGAACACCGGATTCATAGCAGTTAATTTAGTGGTGGTAATATATGAGATTGTATATAAGGATATAGTACTGGCAGGAAGACATATATGAAGGTTTAAGGGAAGATAAAGAGTGTATGCGCCTGCGCCGTTGTGATCGATTCTGAGCCATGTCATTCAGTCTCCAACCATTGGTTACGATAGTCACGCGGACCTCAACCTAGTAGTCTGAATCTACCAACATGGCTCAGACTAGAAGTTAGTGACTTCAAGATCTGATGCCACGTTTTGGTTAGGCCGCCCCTAACCCTCTTCCAACCATCCCCTACACTAATCAGCATAGCGCGTCGTGGTAATCAGCCTTCAAGCATACGTAACACGTGGCCTAACCATCTCAGTCGATGAAGATTCATGACCTCATCAACTGATTTAGCATCATTCCCTAATACTCTGTGTCTAACCTCACTATTACTTACCCGGTGATCCCAGCAGATGCGAGCAATATTTCTAAGGCATCTGTGGTCAAATACTAGTAACTTACGAGTATCTTCTACTCTTAATGACCATGTTTCACAGCCTTAAAGTAGAACAGAGCGAACTTCTGCGCAGTATACTCGTTCCTTAATTGATAGACGGATATCTCGTCTTCACCATAGGTGACGTAAGTTGGCAAAGGCCAAACGAGCTTTTTGAGTCCGTGCAGAGATTTCGTCAGACATCAACCTATTAGGGCTGATCAGACTTCCAAGATAAGTGAAGTTGTCGGCGCGTTCGACTACTTCACTCCCCATCCTTAGTTCAGGTGTTGACGCAGGCCAGTCCTGGAGTAACGATTTACATTTAGATGGGGAGAAACGCATCCCAAATATCCTGGCATTATTACTCAGTTCTAACAAAAGACTGCATTTTGTCAGCGTCTTCAAACAGGACTATATCATCTGCGTATTCTAAGTCGATAAGTAGACCTCCTGGTAGGAGATCAATCCCTGAAAATTCAGTCAACAAGAGTTTTATTTCTAGTAGGAGGTCTATAATGAAGTTGAACAAAAATGTGGTTAGTGGACAACCTTGTCGGACACCACTTGAGGTTGTAAAATCAGGTGACAGTTCGCCATAACTCACTCGACTGGTAGTGTTCAAGTAAAGAGCCTCCACAAGGTTTATGTAATTCTGAAGTACACCTTTCAATGACAGACACTGCCACAGAGCCTCTCGGTCTACAGAGTCAAATACTGCTTTTAAGTCAAGAAAAACTATCATTGTCGGACGCCGATAAGCATGCCTGTGTTCTAAAACCTGACGAGTAGTGAATATGTGGTCAATGCAGCCACGACCAGGTCCGAAGCCAGCCTGATTTTCTCGTATTTGCAGTTCACGAGTCTTAGTTAGGCGCCCGATAATTATTGAGGCAAGTATTTTAGATGCTATGTTAGTCAAACTAATCCCTCTATGATTATCACAGGATGATTTTGGCCCCTTACATATTAGGACAATAAGCGATTGTGACCAGTCAGATTGGATTACGTCCAACTCCCAGATTTTAGCCAATATATTAGTCAGCCAAATCGCTAAAATTAGACCACCATATTTAGAGACATCTTAAGCCAATCCATCTGGACCAGCTGCTCTTCCTCGTTTCAGATTAGCTATAGCCTTTTGAACTTCAGATAGGGTCGGGAGACCTACTTCAATGTTCCATTCAGGTTTTCTGGGAATAATGGGTAGTTGTTCAGTAGCTGAAGGCCAGCTGAACTGCTCCTTAAAGTGTTCCGCCCATCGTTCTAAACGTCTGGGTTGAGAGCAGATAAGGGTTCCGTCTTTTTCCGAGATCGTTTCACTTACACTTGACTTATTATTTCCGGTTTCTTTTATTAGTCTGAAGAGTTGTCTGGTGTTGCCTACAGCTGTTGTCTTTTCCATTTCTTTTGCTTTCGTTGCCCACTACTGCTCACGATCGTTCCGTAGACTTTTGGTTAACCTAGATCTGATTTTTTTTCGATCTTCGTCATGTTCAGAGCCTGATGGGGTGAGTTTACGTAAATCCATCAGTGGAATAGACTTAAAAGAAATCCATTGGTTTTTTGGAAGTCTTTGGTTTAAATCACTAATAGATGTTACTGCTGTTTCCACAGTTGTTTTTATATCTTTCTAGGCAGCATATGGGTCAGTCTCGTTTACAGAACTGCCTAGATGTGAACTCAATTGTCCCTGGAATCGACCTTTGGCTTTCTCATCACTGAGTTCAATCCTAATGGGTCTTATCGTAGTTTTTCTGCGTCCTGTGAGGCGCAAACAAATGCGTGCTCGTATTAAAGCGTGATCAGAGTCTAAACATGTATTCCAGAACTAGTGACAGTCTTCTATTAAGCCTTTCCAATAATGACTGATAGCAATTTGGTCTATTTGAGTCCATCGTTGGTTTGGTTCAAGGGGTCGCCATGTTAAACGATGTCTCTCCTTATGCGTAAAATTAGTGTTTGCTAAAAATAAACGATTGTCTGAGCACAGTTGCAACAGACGATCACCATTATCTGTTCACTGAGCCGGGATTCTGAAACACCCACCTAAATGTCTTTCCATTTGGTTAAAGCTACCTAATTGGGCATTAAAGTCACCCGCTACGAGTACGAGCTTTCTGTACAATTCATCTTTCACTTCATCAGGGCTGCAGCCAGTGGGAGTGTAAGCAGAAACGACGAAAAGGCAGAGACTTGTGTCCCTATCCTTCCAAGTTCTTACGAAGCCGTTTAGCCGAACAGCATATAAGCGATTGTTAACGGAGATCCATTCTAATAGTGCCTGTTCTGCTCTTGTACTACTTGCTGTGCCTATATCTGCAAGTCCACGAGAACTAGTCATAGAGTCGCCAGATACACGGATGGTGTATTTCGTTGGCTGTCCATTTTGACGAGGTGAGTTCAAGTGAATGACCACACTAGGATCCTGTCATACCTTTGTAGTCAACAGTACGAATTCGCCTTCGGACCTTGGGTTTGTTCCTTTGTGTCTTACTATTCTTCAACGGACTTGCCTGGCATCTTAGGACCTTGAGAAACGACTTTTACAGCCAGTATGACCCGATTGGTTCATCACGATAGGCAAATCCGACCACCACGTCAAGGTAGCAGCAACGGTCGGGACAGGAACTCATCCATGTGGCTCCATAAAAGTCGATCTCTGGAGCCATTATAAGGTCATAGAAACCCTCTCGGCCTCCACCACATAGCTTCAATATTGTTTGTGTGTACTCCGGTTGTGTAAATTTATCATTGTTATTATGGATATGTCCCTACAAAACTCATACCACTGAACAGCCGAAGTTTCAGTGACGCCTGCGATTATTGCAGCCAATGTTACTGGTGCTTTTATTATACAGTTCGCGGCAATTATCATAACATACCTTAGTCTCAACCTGGATCGAGCGAAAGAGGTTCCTATTCTAGCAAACGTCTTCCTTCAAAATATGTTACATCGAAGGACATCACGGTAGTGTGCACAGGGTCTACAAGTCATTTGATTACTGCAATTCTAAATAAAGGAACTTCTTAGTAATCTCATTTATTGTAACCGCTTAGTTGTCAAGTCTTTTCTAAAATCCTCAGTGAACCGGTCGTATATGAGCACCAGGTACTGAAATTGGCGCCGTGACCTTGAAATCCCTCAGACTCGCCACTTTGTTCCCGAACGCTAAACACACTCGAGTGCTTCACCTTCCTTAGATATAAACGATCTGCTTAAATTCGGATCTTTAGGTGTGGTCGTACATAGGTAATGTATGAAGTCCGAAACATCTCATCAATGTGTTTGAATGCTGGAGGAAGTAATCATAACGTCCGGAAACTTCTGGTGGCTGCTGCGTTGTAATGTGCATTCGTTTTTAACCCATGACTTACTGCTACTCCTAAGTCCTTTTGTTCCTGTACATGTGGAAGCGAAGTACTGTTGATAATATACTGGTAACTTGACGTGTCCGATGTGCGTTAATACACCCTAACATTAATCGCTAGATCCTAACTTTGGGACCACCTGACCATTTCGTCTAGGTAAGCTTGTAGATCAAGATGATCAACCTCACTACTTATTGTTCTCCAGATCTTGACATCATCTGTAAACAATACTGTCGACGACGTCGGCAGTTTCGGTAATTCACTGACGTAGGGAAGGTAAAATAGGAGACCCATGATGATGCTATGGGACACACCGATTTTGACAGGCTTCTATTCTAGCGGTGTCCGATTCGCCCTTAACCTCTATCTTCGACCACAGAGGAAGTTTCTTGTCCACTCTCGTACAGCACCTATTCTAAAGCTCGAGAGCCATATAAGCTCTAAGTGAGAAACCTGATCAAATGCTCTGCTGAAATCTATTAATATCTCGGGCTACTGTCCAGTCCTCTCTCGCAATAATTAAGTTAACTAAACATGAATTCTTATTCCGAAACCCCTATTAATAGATTGCATGATTCTATGAAACGTAGTAACCTATATCGAATCATTTTTTCGAGTTGCTTACTTACTTCGCTGGTTAGATCGACTGGTGGGTAGTGAGACACTGATTATCTCTTGCCACACTTTTATTTATTTGAACACATAAACATTGGTACATGGGGGCACCAAATACATATGCACCACACAACAATAAAGCCAGTAGTAATTATCACTGATTTGTGTGAGGGCCCATGTGCACCATTGGTTTGGAATCAGGGTTTATCCACTCCTCTATGTAAATCCATAAACACTCGGAAACCAGACAGTATAGTAGTTCACGAGGTGCCTGAGTTGATAGGTGGTATTCGGGAAGAAGCTCACAGACGCGATATGCAACAGTGGTACTGGCTACCATGTAACGTGTTCAGGCTACCTCGCACGTTACACCTCACGACTACTAAATCCACGCGTCTGATAGCTGTGTATCTCAGAAGCCAAGAGGACGTAACTGCTCGAAGAATGACCTCTAGCCACAGGTATTATGAGAGCCGACCTAAATCAGCAAAGCAGCGGGATAAAGCAAAGTAAAACACACCTTAGTGTCGCTTGACTTCTACCAACAGCTCACGATATAGGACTTCGAGGCCGTGGGACGCGCTACATTTGCCGAAAATTTTGCAGCGTTCAGTTCCTACAAAATCGATCATCCTACTTCAAATAACTTTGTTTAAAACCAGAAAACATGTTACTGCAGAGGAGCACCAGGTGACGAGACAAACTAGCAAATGTCTTTATAGCAGTGTAAGGGGACCAAAGTGTAAATTAGCAGGGGTGAGAAACATATGCCTCCAGTTGCAACTTAGGATTATAGTTCTAACTGAAACATTGCTCCTCTGTAATTACGGATGACGAGGTAAGCATGCGTCATGACACCTAATGTGACAGACTACATAAAACCGAAGGGGGGGGAGTAGTGATGCACATTAACATTGATTTAAAGTCGTGATGCCATACTGTATTAAACTAACCGAGTTGATAGAACTGTGTTGGTGTAGCTTCAACGCAAATGACATCAAGTACTTGGAGAAATATGCCGGTCCTTCACATATACTAAAATCAAGAAATATAATCCAGGTGCTATCACAACTATTACACTCGGGGTTCAATCAGATGCTCCTAGTCGGAGACTTCGAAAACTTTCCTCAATGTCATTAAGCAGAATACAACCCTCTCAGGCTGATTTCATAGGCGATTTATCACAACTATTAGTTCGTGACTGAACGTTTAGGTGGCACCATGAGATAGATAAAGGAGGTTAAACCCTAACAACTAGACTATTTGCTATCGAGTGTTCAGTTTCTAGTCCTGGTCTGGACAAGGGTGGGAAAAGTTTTCTCTCCTCGAAATCTCATATGGTCACGCGTATATAGCCATTGCCGGAAAAGTCCAACTCACTTCCTTCTTGTGGCAGGAGTGTTGTTTGCATAATTGAGAGGATGAAAAGCGAATGTCTGGCGCTTAAACTGGGTTAGTGGGCACGGAGGATCCACGTAGGGGAGTTGAGGAACCCTGATTCCAAACCATTGGTGTACCATTCAGTGGCGTGGATATAGGTCGAGGATCTAGGCACAGAGTAGATTCGTTTGTTTGGCCAACGGGGACTTGTTGGTTACAGGTCAAATAATGGCGGCCATCTCGCAGCAGCTTTGTGCAGGTACATGAATTTTTCGACTACATCTGACTGCGCACCAGGCACAGGATCCTACCAGTCTTGCAAAGTACTTTGCACTTATGAGATGCAAAGCACATGCGATATCCGTGGACACTGATTACCAGGACCTGTTTCACGGACTCACTTCTATCTTGACTCTGAAATTACCTGGATGTCCGGGTCTACCGCATCAAGTTACATAAAATGTTCGCGAGCAGGATAGTCGTGACATAAAGTCTCACAACACTCCGTCTTATGTTCATTCATCATGATTTTCATTAATAAAGACAGTCAAGTCACCGATTCTCATATACGCTGACTATGCCAAATATAGGAGGTCCATACAAATGGAAAGAATTCACTCAAGCCCCAAAAAGACCATGACAATGGGGAAAGTGGGCAGTGGACAATAGGTCAAAATTTATAATGTCATGTTATGAACATTCGGTCGACAGGACACAAACAACTTCTCGCTGATAATCTGTTCCTCAGGGTGCGATCTAGGACTATCAACCACAGAAAGCTTGACTATTATCGGCATGTATTAAGTGATTGAAAACAGGCTTATATGTTAATAAGTGAATGGCTTCATTTTTCATTCAGTGTCTTACACGTACATAACAACCTAATAATGTCTGGTAGTTTTAATTCATCTTAAGATTATTCTTCTTAACTTAATTGTCTTGTTTAAAAATAATCACATATCTGAAATCGTACTACCATAATTAGAGCTGACAAAGTAAGGGAAAATCAAAGAAGTTAAATTGATGATGAATACTAGTAATGAAAAGCTAGAGAAACAAGTGGACCCGGATGAATAAATAATTTAGACGCGTATACCCAATTTTACGGTTTCGATTTACAATTGTTGACTTCATTTGTCTTCCATACTCTTATGGAGTATACTGAACACTTTACATTTTTTAAACCAAAACTCACTAACCTATTGAACTGGTGCCATTTTTTGACATGAACATCGTTAATCGTATAACTATAGGACTAAAACATACTTTCCAGTTCACCTATTTGGCAGTTAACTGTCTATCGTTTGAATAAGAATACGCAGACAGGGGTTTAAATAGGGTACAACGAATTTACATTTGACCATATTAGTAATTCATGTCTTGTAAAATCTTTCCTCACTAGTTACTAGGCTGCTATTAACTTTGTTAAATTCTATCATTTTACATGCCAACTGATCAATTATGTGATTCCTAATTACTTTTAAGCAATAACACCTGTATTTATCCATTATTTATTATGTAAAATACTGTGGTATATGCTACTTATATCGGCAGACATAAGTAGTATGTAACGCCAATCAGAAGAGTAATGCATAGTAGAAGGCTATGAGGGTCGACTTGAAGAAGACAGAAACGGAAATTGGAAAGGAATTGTGACTTGGAAGAATCATACAGAATTTGAAGGACAAATGATGGAATTTCGCAAACGAAGTATTCAATGTATGGTTCTCATATTTTACCAGGAGTTTCTGTAGTTTTGTATTAAAATACACTGGTCGTCCCTACCTGTGTTCTCGTTCATTACAATACTACTGACCTTTTCAAGTCAATAAGGCGAGTTTCTAATTTTCCACCCAGTGCCGGAAAAGCGAATAGTTAAAATTTAAACTCTATCCACTTAATCATTATTTTACATGTTTCTGCTATAACCTCATCTTATTTCCTTTTAATCTTACTCATATTTTCTATTTTGTTGACAGCTTTCATTTAAAAAAGGCGACATACTGAGAGTTTTGAAACAATTAGAAGGTGGTTGGTGGGAAGGTAGCTTGAATGGATTTGTTGGCTGGTTTCCTAGTAACTACGTAACACATGCTACTAGTTTAGGTATTTTTCCATAATTCATAAATTTACTTGTAGATGAGAAGGGTAATCCCACTACTGATGAAAGTTCGTTGATACACTTACAAAACTTTCAAAACGAGGTGAGAAATCGAATGTGTTATCTACCTGTTTATTCGGATCTATCTTCATAAGATTATACAGCATGTTTTAGAAGGTGAATTAAGACAAGTTAGTGAACTGTCTCAGTTATTGTCAGTATTTACGGTTAACCTGGAGCCTCTACTTCACTTGTAATTTCATGTACTTAATACAGCTACCTTTCTTTTGTAGATCATTCTTAAACAAACTCGTCAATTTAAGAGACATATTATTTCAAATTATTAGTATACATCAACATTTGGCCTCGGCTTTAACAGAAATGAAATGGTAAGTTTGTTCGTCTTTCTTTTGAATACATATTTATCTTTTATTGTTCATGGATATTTTTCTTTCCAACAGTACACATGGACCGAAATGTATGGGTCGGCTATTTTTAGAATTCGCTCCAGCGATTAATGCAGTTGGGTGTGATTATTCAAAAATTTATTTACATGTTATAACAGGATTAGAAGAACATGTGTAAGTTATTATTTTGATCCTACAAATCTTGTAAGTTTCCAAGACTATTGGTCACTATTTGAATATTCATTCTATTAAGGGGAGACTAGATTGCTATGGTGCCTATCACTACCCAGTGTGACTGTTGGTTGTGGATAGACAACACAAAAATTCCAGGTTATTTTAGTCAATATGATTGGTTCTGTATTACTGGTTAATGATCTTTGTTAAGGCCAGATGTGAAATTCTTGTTGGAGGATAAACTATTTAATGAGATTGTACATTTCGGTAAGGTTTTCTGTTAAGCGTAGCATATGCCTCGAGGTGCTATGTTGGTTTGCAAAAGTACTGAGTGTTACAATCATCGAGGTCGTTGATCGCAGGTATGAAACGAATGCAAAAATTCACTTTCAATTGGGTTGTGTGAAGAAATTTACAGCTGCGTTAGACTGGATTTTTCCAGTCTGCGACAGCGACCACTTTATACTATGTGATATGTGGTAGTGGAAGTAAAACATGATCGGTCTTCGAGCGTGGACAAATAGACACAGCCTACTGACTATTAAATATTTGATTTCTATTCCAGACCCACTAAGTGTGACCCCTTGTAATTGTATTGAATAAAGTATCTGGTTCTATATTCTGGATCGTGAATCCTTGATCTGATATGTGACTGCTGTTTCTGTCGTATTAACGTATTATCGTAGTACACTTGAGAGAGAGGAGTATATCTTAGACAATCCGTTATATCACTATGACCAGCATTGTATACCATTTGTAGCTTCGGTGAAGCTGACTCTCAGCTGAATGGGTTAGTTGCGAAGCCTTCTTTTATCGTTCTGGACAATAACGTAATCTTTGTAAACAAACTATTCAAACATGGTTAGCAGAGATGGATAGTGGCTAGCAGTGGAATCCAGGACGCGCGTTTCGTCCTATTTGGGACTCGTCAGCTGGATGTACCTGCATCTCAGAGTTGATGTTCACTCTGGGACTCGAACCCAGTACCCTCGCTTCAAACGCCATCGCGTTATCCACTCGGCCACTGAGTCCTGATAGCCACTTGCTTGTGCGATGGGGTGAAGTTTAAATTCAACTTAGTATTGTTTGTTTGAATCTTCCCATCGATTTGTTAGGACTGCAACTGGTCAGTCTCTAATTGGCATATGTGCATACTGTGCGTATGATTCAAACAAACAATACTAAGTTGAATTTAAACTATTCAAACGTACAAAAATCAATCTTGAAACCGCAGTATCATTTAGATCGATGTGAATTTCGTTCATTGGTGGTAACATTATTAGTATTAATACAAAAGATCAGGAACAGGATATTATTCAAGAAGAGAATACGGGTTCATTGAATGCCTACATGGTTTAGTCCAACTATCAGTGACCTTATGGACTGATGTCATATCTTGGTATAACCAAAACGCTTGTAAAACTTGTTATCAACATGCACAGAAACAAACTTATAGACGAGAAGCTTCAGCCAAGTCAGAAAACATAACAGTATATTGGATAAAAAAAAATACTTACCGGTCCTCGCCATCCGTTTATTACTGACAGTAATACATTGATATCATACTCTTTAAATTTTCTAAGTATTGCACACCTTTCCTATTTATTTGTTGTTAGAAAAAACAAATAAAAAGGTGGAGACTTAAACTTTTTGAATGTAAAACGTTTCAGACCTCACCTTATTTGATTGTCGTTTCAATACTTAATTGTTTCGAATAAAAACGTTGAACAATTAATTTCTTAAACACAGTTCATTTTATTAACTTCAAATCAGTTAGGACAACTAACTGAGTATAATGTTATTCGTGCTTTCGTCAACTGCTTTTGCTGGTTGAAGGTAGGCAGATTTAATGCGCTTACTGAGCCGTCGGCTTACGCCCAATCTCTTTCAAATTATTGCACAAAAGTGTACATTAACATACATAAATGTTAAGGATGTTAGGTCTTCAGAAATCACTTGGCAAATATCTCATTTTTGTAATTCTATCTAGTATCTGGTTCTATATTCTGGGTCGTGAATCCTTGATCTGATATAATGTGACTGATGTTTTTGTCGTATTATCGTAGTACACTTGAGAGTGTGACCTTATGGACTGATGTCATATCTTGGTTTACCTGTTTCTAGCTTTCTTCTCACCTACTCCTACACCAACTACCACTATGCATTGAGATAGGCGGTATTTGGGTATATGTAAAACATGTCACAACCGCCTCAGTCGATGAGGAATAGATACTTCATCGATTTTACCTGATACCCTTCATTTAATTTCAGCATTACTCACTTGATAGTCCCAAAATATATGGCCAATGTTTTGAAGGCCTTTTAGCCCTCGTGGGGCAGCATAGGCAGCCCACCAGGATTCTCCATCTAACTTTGTCCTGGGCAATCCTTTCCAGTTTCTAATCGTCCTTTCGATATCTGCTTCCGATTCTCGGTGCAGTGTACTCTTTGGTCTTCCTCTTTTCCGTTTCCCTTCAGGATTCCAAGTTAGCTTCTGCTTCGTGATGCAGTTTGATGGTTTCATCAATATATGTCCTATCCACTTCCAGGGTCTTTTCCTAATTTCCTGGTTTGTTTTTGATGATATCCGGCCAACAGACATTGAGTATATTGCGTTGTTGGAGATCTTAGATCTTGTTTTTGCACCAAAAGCGCTTATTTTCACCTTCATGTTGTATTTCCCACTTGGGAGGATCTTAAACGCCATTGGTTCGTTGTATCTTTTAGTATGTTATCTTGTAGCGCTTCCCAAGGAAAATTTTATGCTGTATATATACGTTTGATTTGTACTTGTTGTGATCGCTTGTACTACTGGCTGCTTGCGGAATATATTTTTCCCACTTCGAACTTGGACCTCTCACTCTGGTTAGCGAGTCTGGGACAGGTCAAAACAGCTAGCTTATTGGCCTTTGGTCACAGAGCATTTGTTCGTTATCAGATTAGGGAACTCAATCGCTTGAAACATGACATGCGTAAACAATTGTTTGTAAATGCTTGTACTTTTATTATGATGGTTGTGGTCGTTCTCAAAGTTTCAGCTCCATATAATAGAACTGTCTAGAAGTTCGTATTGATGATTCTGATTTTGACATTGGTTGAGAGCTGTTTTGAGTTCCATATGTTCTTCAATTGTCGGAATACAGCCCTTGTTTTGCCATTCCTCGCCCGTTACGTCTGCATCGGATCCTCCTTGCTCATCAATCGTGCTTCCCAAGCACGTGACAGATTCCAAATCTTCCAGAGCTTCTCCATCAAGTGTGACTGGATTGATGTTCTCTGTGTTGTAATTGAGGAACTTGCTTTTTCCCTTTGTGTATGTTTAGGCCAACTGATGCACAGGCTTCTGCCACACGGATTGTCTTGACCTGTTGATTGCATTCCGTGCTTCCCCTAAGATGCAGAGGTTTTCATAATCCAGTCAACCACCACAAGAAACAGCAAGTTGGAGAAAAAGCGTCCTTGTCTGCCTCCGGCCCTACTTGAGATGCTTCTGTGAGCTTTCCTTCATGCATAACTTTGCAGTGCAGTACATCGTATGAATTCTGAATGATGTTGACGATTTTCTCACCTACTGACACCATAATGTTGAAGAAGGTTCCACAAGGTTCTCTTATACACACTGTCAAGTGCCTTCTCATGGTCAACTATGTTGATGTATAGTGACGAGTTCCTTTCAATTGATTGTTCATCGATGATCCATAGGGTCGCGGTTTGGTCTGTACACGACCGATCTTTACAGAATCCAGCTTATTGATCTCAAAGTTGGTCGTTCACCCCATCTTTCATCCGATTCAGCAAGACTGTTTTGAAATTCTTTCCTGGTACTGACGGTAGTGTGATGCCTCTATAGTTAACACACTTACTGAAACCTCTTCTTCTACCATGATCTTAATCTCTCGTAATTTTCATACTTCTCCAAGCTTTTCTTCATTCATAGCTATCTGCTTCCCTTCTATATTCTCCATAGACTTTTTATCCCCAAATAATATTTTCCTGTTTCTATGATCCGCCTGATTGCACTTCCTCCAAATTCCGACATTTCATCTTATCATGCTGAGTCACTCATTCCCAATTATAATTTCCTTATATTTATGATGAATAATTAAGAATAAAAAAATAAGTGGAAAGGAAAGTCAAGAGAATAGTTCAACACAGTAGTGATCCCAAATCACAAAGCAACTTTGAAAGCAATCAAAGACATCTTGAACAGTAGAGAAATATGAGGTATTTTTCCGAAAAAAACAATACTCTTCGCTCTGAACTAATAAAAATCAAGACACAATACTTAAAAAGTAAAGAAATTGCGTCTACAAGATCAAAAGCAGTGATTGTAATGTTGTGTTATGATGACCCTTCCTACGGCCCAGAGCCTTCTGACACGTTGAGGTTAGTGCTTCTTTGATCCCTTAACAATTTTCTTCCATAGTAGCTTTTTCCTCATTAAGAAGACCATGTACGGCTTGGAACCTGTTGTTGAGAGATATCTTGAATTCGTTGATTTTGTCAGCATCTCGAAGGAAGGCTGTATTGAACCTTTGTACTGCTGTTTCCCCAGTTGTCCAGTGATCTGAAGCTAGGTCAGCTTCTCTTCTGGTTCTCACGTCTTCCATTGACCTTCTGAATTTCTCATTGATACAGATATGATTGATCTGGTTCTGTGTAGTGTGACCAGGTGAGACCCATGTAGCTTTGTGTATGCGTTTGTGTGGGAATATTGTGCCACCTATAACCATTTTATTGAATGCAAACAAGTTTGCGTGTATCTCATCATTCTCTTTCCTTTCTCTCAGTCAGTCCGTGTCGTCCTAAGATAGATACTTTCATACTCGGAGTTGTCCACTTTGACGTTGGCGTTTAGATCTCTCGTTAGGATGATGAGGTCCTTTCTTGGGCACTTCTCTATGATCGATAGCAGCCTCTCGTAAAACTGTTAAAGCATTCAAGCCGAGGCCAATGGCCGACGCATTCAACTACTTCATTCACTATAATCGATCCATGCGTTGATCCAGCCCAGTCCCTAAATTACAGGTTGCGTTTAAAAGAAGAGAAATAAATCCTCAGAAAGCTTACATCCATTCTCAGGCGAATCGGAAGATTTCGTCCTTTGACAGCGTCTTCACCAAACAAGACTGTCGTTCGCGTATTTTAAGTCAACAAGTTAGTTTCGTAATAAATCGATTTCTAGACAGTCAGATGATAAGAGCGTTGTATGTAAAAGTATGTCTGTGACAAAATCGGGTATAAATGGTGGGAGCGGACAGTTCTGACGCCTTTCAAAGACAGACACAGTTATAAAACATCACGATCTACGCAGACACATGTGTGAGGAAAGGAAAGTTATTTATAAAGTAAAAGTTGAACAAAAGATATGTGTACGACATGCAAACCAGATACAGCCGACCAGATAGAAGTGGGAGATAGGAAGTGATAGAAAGCATGATATACCATTAAGCATATTAACCGAGTCGGATAATGAAACTAAAGAGAACCCGAATAACAAGAAGACGTACAACATTCCCAAGGCGGCCGCACCGCATCAGGCGGAAACCTAATCGTACAAAAATAAATCCTAAGGATCGTTATTATCCATGATGCTTCAAAAAAGGGAGGTGTTATATCCTAGTGAAGAAGTAAGTACGGATAACTTCCGGGACCTATTGGTGGACTATTATTCTGTATCTATTCTTATCGTATAACTATCCAGTAACTAGATTATGTATATCTATATTCATCTTATTATAAGCTTCCTTTTGACTTATCAGTTATTATTATTGTACGAAATAATGTTCCCGAATTATACTCAGTTTATTGATTACTGTCTCCCACGTTCACAGCAACATTTGGCCTGATGTTGTACAAATATTATTTTCTATTTTATGGTGTGATGTGGTCTGTTGTCTGGCATATAAACATAGTATGCTTGAAATAAATGATTCACATACAGAAGCTGCAATCGGTGTTCTGGACTTAATTGGAAGGGCTAGGCGGACAAGGGACCAATAAGGACGCTAGACTGCTCATACCAGTTGAACGTCATTGATTGTCACAGTATTAAGGTCGGAAAAGTCGTATTTTCATTGGTGAATAATTCACGTGATAAAAGCCGGGCATAAAATCAATAACGAATTAGCATACGTTCTATTTCTTTTTATGAAGTCATAATACCAGAATCTTGAGAAGAGCGAGTATTTGTTTGCACACCATCATTCAAGTCTAAAACAATACTAGTTCTTTCTTCATGAACCCAATTTAAGCATTGGAAGTTTATTAAGACTAATATTGTAGACAGTGTATTATTCGAGCTGATGTCTGATATGGAGAGCCTATGACAAGTAACAAAAGGTCGATTGATAGCAATCAAAAGTGACATAAAACTCTAGTATATTTCACTGTCTAAGGAATGGATGAATATCCTAGAGTGTGATATATAGATGAGTGTTTGTGCGTTTTATTCAGTCGTCCAAAGCACTTTCTCGCCCAAGTAGTCACGATTATCGGCGTCAGACAATGATAGATAGGAACACACGTCTCTGCCTTTTCGTCGTTTCTGCTTACACTCCCACTGGCTGCAGCCCTGATGAAGTGAAAGATGAATTGTACAGAAAGCTCGTACTCGTAGCGGGTGACTTTAATGCCCAATTAGGTAGCTTTAACCAAATGGAAAGACATTTAGGTGGGTGTTTCAGAATCCCGGCTCAGTGAACAGATAATGGTGATCGTCTGTTGCAACTGTGCTCAGACAATCGTTTATTTTTAGCAAACACTAATTTTACGCATAAGGAGAGACATCGTTTAACATGGCGACCCCTTGAACCAAACCAACGATGGACTCAAATAGACCAAATTGCTATCAGTCATTATTGGAAAGGCTTAATAGAAGACTGTCACTAGTTCTGGAATACATGTTTAGACTCTGATCACGCTTTAATACGAGCACGCATTTGTTTGCGCCTCACAGGACGCAGAAAAACTACGATAAGACCCATTAGGATTGAACTCAGTGATGAGAAAGCCAAAGGTCGATTCCAGGGACAATTGAGTTCACATCTAGGCAGTTCTGTAAACGAGACTGACCCATATGCTGCCTAGAAAGATATAAAAACAACTGTGGAAACAGCAGTAACATCTATTAGTTATTTAGATGCACTATCGCTGATTGAATGAGTAATAGTCAATCAGCGTGCCCCAACACAATGATGCACGGAACGTGCTTTAATCAAATCTATATTCCGCCAACATAGGGTCTCATCTACTGAAGTGTAGTACCCAAGTTGACATGAGAAACAAACATTGAGTGTTGTTTTGAGGTATAAGCGCGCTTTCGACTTTCCTGGTACCCACATCGTAGAAGGATATTTCTTCCTGAGGGATCCGAATAAGAAACTAGGTTAGTAGAAAGATTTTAGATAACTGGGAGCGTGACCTCAAAACCCAGGGGACAATAGCTTGAGGCCAATTACATAAGGCCCTTTTTTCGATGAATCTTTGATGTAAATAACGTCTGTTCCTTTTCTCACTGAAATAATTGTTCAATTTTTGTTGATACAGTACAGATGTAACAAAATATATGAGTTCATGTAATATTAAATTACAATTGGTTCATTGTAAGCAACAACTCACTCTTATATTTGAACGTTTGGGTCGTTATCCTTTACTTTTAAAAGAGATGGAACGCTATTTAGAGGTATGTTGATTAAATTTGTAAAGTTCACTTAATTTTGTGGTATGGTTGTACTATTAAACACATTGTTGTTTGTGCTTCTCCAAATTATTTCATACAGCATGGCTTCGTCAAAAATGGGGTCTGCAGATGTTAGTATATATCAAAATTATTGTCGGTAAGCCATCGTTTGTCAACTCTTTCCTACAACTGACTACTACCTATCTCTTCACTAAAATTTGATTAAATTGTAGATGGCAACTGCGTAACCAGATGATGAAATCGCGTTGTTTATTGCTTAACAACTAGCCAGTTATCATCGCGTAATAACGAACCATCTTTAAGAATTTATTTTCTTATATAGATAAATTCATATATTTGTAATATCCCAATGGGTAGAAAAATTAATAATTAAACTCTATCATTAGTCATTATAAAAGTCACATATTTTTCATCATTAACAGTGCACACATACACACACACACAAATTTACATACATGTCGCTTATGAATCACCTTGACCGAAATGAAATGATATGACATTGATATATTCAGACCTGTTTTTTTGATTGATCGCACCTGATATTCGTGTTGTTCCGTTGTACTATTTAAACTTGGATTAATGTTAATTTGGTTATTTATTCTCTAAAGAAGTTGCTTACACTGAATCATGAAACGTCAAAAAATCTAATTTTTCTACTCATTGGGATATTACAAATATATTAATTTATTTATAACAATCTACCCAATGCTCAATTTATTCAAAATTATCAAATCAAAACTTGGTAATGATACCTATTTTCTTATATCTTTCAATGTCGTTTACATTAAGATATCCTAACCTTTATTATCATGAAATCAAGGAGGAGTCGATGAGAAAATCAGCTAATTATATTTTAAGATACTTCCGACCAACACCATAACTTTTCTCTTAATGGAAGTAGAAACAATTAGAAGAGCAGTTTTGCTGAGTTGTAGTATGACATGTGTATAACATTTATATGTCATGTTTGTGTACGTGAAATTGATGTTTTATCTTAGGTATTAAGGTATTATCATAAAAATGCTAAAAGAACTACCTTAGTGAATATTCTTTTTAAAAATACTTCCTCGTAATTACTTTTAAAAAGTATAACTACCTATTGTTTTTGACTATGCAACTGCGTGATCGAAAATGGATACGAATATTTACGTTTATCTTAGTCGTGTGCATTCTATGTGATGTTGATATACCCCGAGGAAGTGTAAGTATATAATCTTTGTGGACGATTTTAGAAGTTCAGGAGAATAAATCTTAGCACACATTTCAGCCAAAAATTTGATATATGTGATTAAGTGATACCGCCACTGCAGCGTACTTTCTCAGAGATTTTGTGAACTAGAAAATGCAAAAAACTGATTCACTTTACAGTTTTATCGGATAAGTATTTGATTGAACTGTTCTTATGGTGATTCCGTAGTTTAAATGTAACCTACCAAAGTATCTAGCAGAGTTCTTAGAATAGTCAAGACAGTTCTAAACCAAACATTACTTTTAAAGTATATAAGAACTCTCGTCTAAATTAGAGCGAATAGTTTCACAGTATTTGAGAGCCGAGTTGATGTAAGACATTAAATAGGAATAATATATATTTGTAAAATCTCAGCGAATGAATTTGTAGTAAATCCAACGTTTCGCCTGGCAATCTGGTCCAAGCTTTTTCAAGGAATTATAATCAAACATCAAAATTATCGAATATAAATAGGTACATGGTTCTCCGGGTTCATTGTACACTGAATAGGTCATCCAATCAACGTTAACAAAGTCTAAACTAGGTATGTGTATTAGTGTGTGATGTGAAATGATAAGTGTTCATATAACATATTGTATAGAAAACGTAAGAGGTGAGAGGAGAAATTACATTCATACAATATATTTGTCTCTTATCAGTGAATTTATAAGGAAACATACAATTTTTAATATATATGATATGAATCATATCTGTCACAGCATGTATAACATGAAGATAATTAAACAAAATAAAAATAATAAAAGAGTGAGATTTGAAGAGTGTAAATTTCTTTATAAACTGTATGTATGTGTCATTTTTAATGTTCCAGTGAATTGTTTAACAAATTCCGATAAGACAACTGATTAGAATCATCGAATGAAATTGTTGTCATTTAGATAATACGAAATAGATAAAAAAACGTTAAGGAGTTCAGGTTTTTACTTATTAATGATTAGCTGCCATGGCACTGCTAATTGTATTCCATCCCTCCTATTAATATTGTTTGGATTAGCCCAAATGTATAGGGCTTCAGCTGTTTGCCTTTCCTTGTAAGAATTGAAATCTTTTTGAAGGATTTTTGTGTGAACGAAATCAATTGTATGACCCGATTCTATCGAGTGTAATGCTATCGCTGATTTGTTCTCTAGTTTCCTTACATCATCTGAGGATTTAGGAATGTGCTTCAAACATTGTTTGTGTTCCTTCACCCTCACATTCAGTTGTCTTGATGTTTCACCTACATACGTTGCATTACAGTCACTACATCTGATTTCATAGACACAATTTTGTTGTTTTTCTTTGTGAATTGGATCTTTAATTCTTACTAACTTTGATCTTAAGGTATTGTTTGTTCGAAAAAATACTCTTATATTTTGATTATTTAAGATTCTTCTAATATCTTCTGAAACACCTTTCCGATATAGGATCACCACTGTGTTAACCCATTTCTTTTTTCTGTAATCTTTTTGTATTATCCATACCGTCTTTTCTTTCATTCTTAATTATTCTTTTAATAAAATCTTTCGGATAATTGTTCATCATTAGGCTGGATGTAATTAAATTTATTTCCTTTTTCATATCGTTTGGTTCCGTGACAAGTTTTTGAGCTCTTGTAATTATATTTTTGACCACTGTCACTTTGGTCGAGTGTGGATGTGCCGATTTAAAATCTAGATATTTTTCTGAATTTGTCGGCTTTCGAAATATACTAATTTTTAAGCTATCATTATCTTTCCTTTCAACTAAACAGTCTAGGAAAGGTAATTTGTGTTCAGGAGATTCCAACTCTTTGGTGAATTTGATTTTTTCATCAAAATTGTTGACAAGTTTAAACAGTTCGTCCATTTGGTTTCGTTTTATAATGACAAAAGTGTCATCTACATATCTTAACCATATTTTTGGTGCCTGAGAACACACTGAGATGGCACTAGTTTCCAATGAATGCATAAAAAGGTTAGCAACAATTGGGGAAACCGGTGATCCCATAGCTACACCTTCAGTCTGTCTGTATAAATCCCCTCGAAAACTGAATATAGTTGAACGTAAACATAGATCTAACGCTTTAATAATATCCGAGGTAACTAGAGGACAGCGCTGTTTAAGATCAGTGTCAGAATCTAATAGATTATATATAATATCTAATGTTTTCTTAATTGGAACATTAGTGAATAATGAGCAAACATCAAAACTTGCCATTATTTCATCTTCTTCTATGTGAATATTAGAGATAATATCTTTAAAATCATTAGAATTTTTTATTCCGTGTTTGATTGTGCTTTCATATGGTTTAAGAATCTTAGCTAGGTATCTAGAAAGATTGTAGGTTTGTGAATTGGTATAATCAACAACAGGTCTTATTGGGACATCTGTTTTATGTATTTTTGGTAGTCCATAAAATCTGCATGGTTTGTTGCTTTTCGGATATAGAGAAAACCATAGAGATGGTCCTAGTTTCGGTTTTAAAGCCTGTAGCATTTTGGCTGTTTCGGTTTTCAACTTATTCAAAGTTGCTCTACATTTGTTAATCTTGATTTTTTCATAAGGTCCAGTGTCGAGAAGTTCATTGACTTTTTTCTCATAATCAGAATTATTCGTAACAACAGTGGTGTTTCCTCTGTCAGCTTTCATCATAACAATTTTTCTGTCTTTACGTAACTGTTTTAAAGCCTACATTTCTTCTTTACATAGATTAGGTGTATTCGGTTTTTGTTTCAATAACGCATTTGAGATTTTAAACCTCACTGAATTCGCTTGATCAGTCGGAACATTGTTTAAGGCAGGTTCAATAATCGGAATAATTTCAGAGGGCATAAGTTGTGTTTTGCTCAAATTGTAATTGAGTCCTTTTTTAAGCAATGATAGTTCGTGTTGATTTAAATGTTTGTCAGATAGATTAACAACAACTTTGTTTATATCTAGTTCTTTGGAATTGTTTCTAATCGTGTCATTATTGGAATTTGTTTGATGTTTAAACATTTGTTCGAATTTCCTTGTTTGACGTTTTTTTGTAATTTGATCATAAAAGTTTTCTTTATGTTTGAAAAATTCAACAACATTTGTATTTATTTCTGGTGGTATAATTAATGATAAAACATTATCAATGTTTGCTATACGTGAATGTAGAGATTCCAAATTTTTAGTGGATTTATGAATACGTTCTCTAAGAAATACTCTAGTAGCTGAAATAGCTGCTTTTTGTGATCGTGGTGAATCGGGATGGAATACAATTAGCAGTGCCATGGCAGCTAATCATTAATAAGTAAAAACCTGAACTCCTTAACGTTTTTTTATCTATTTCGTATTATCTAAATGACAACAATTTCATTCGATGATTCTAATCAGTTGTCTTATCGGAATTTGTTAAACAATTCACTGGAACATTAAAAATGACACATACATACAGTTTATAAAGAAATTTACACTCTTCAAATCTCACTCTTTTATTATTTTTATTTTTCAAAGTTGAAATCATGAGTCAAT
>NW_017386042.1:605206-608129 GCF_000237925.1 Schistosoma mansoni
AACATGCAATAATTACTCACATCACGTATGAAACATTGCAATCATGAGTATATTACATTGTAGAACACGTATCCCTCTCAAGTCACGGAAATTGGACGCGTTAAAGAGAATCTTGTTGATCGATACTGTTATTCAAAACAATCAGTTCACCCTTCTAAAATATTTTTATTTTGTTTAATTATCTTCATGTTATACGAATAACATTAGGATCACGTCGATTTTTTTTAAATAAATTTTTTTTGTCCCCCTTAATCAAAAAATTTTCATCCCATTTTCCAATTTTTTTTAATCCGTTTCGTCCAATGAAATTCCTAGTTGTAAATGCGTTATAATTGGTTATGTAATTCTTGAAATTCGTATAAAAGCTCTGTACTTATCGATATAGATAATTTTCTTCACAATATGGACGTCAGTAACGTGCAAATTAGAGGCTCTGTTGTTCCTCACGTAGTCACAGAAACGGAATTTTTGAATACATTGTATCTGGTAGCGTTTCCATCACTGGAAGCGTTAAAGAGCGCCATTAGAACTTATGAAATAGCAACGTACTGCCATTATGCGGTGAGAGATTCTCATTTCCATGGAGATCGGAAGCCGTATATTAAATTTGTATGTTGGAGAAAGAGCTATAAAACACCAAGCGGTTCTTCGCAGCCGATTAGACGAAGGAGGTAATTTGATTAGTGTTATTATATTGTTCATTGAGGACTTCAATGGACACACAATGTCCGGCCTTCATCTTTTGTAAGTTTCTTGAAGGTTATTGGACTGTTGTTCGTGGGAATGTGCATCACAATCATGAGTGCAATTCCCTGAGGTACGACTATAACACATGGATGCGCCGATTAACGGCGGCGGAATTGGAAACAGTGAAGCCACTGTTGATATCTGGAACATCAGCATTCAATGTGATACACTACGCGTACCAATCCTATGGGAGACGTCTTACTGCTCAAGATGTTTTCAATATGCGTCACAAAGTGTTCTCACAGGCCAACCTTCCTGGTAAGCAATGTGCATATTTATACTATTAACTGTAGGTGATTACGGTAAATTGAAAAATCACATAACGTCACTTGGTGGCCGTTGTGATTATCAATTGGATGCAGATCATAGTCTGTTGTACTTCTTCTTCGCTACAGCAGACCAGATTAATCTGTGTAACAGGTTTTTAGATGTTGTTGGTTTTGATGGGACATACAAAACCAATAATGAAAACATGTTTCTGTATCACGTGGTGGCTCTGGACATGAATTTCATGGTAATACCTGTTTGTATTGCATTTATAAGTCGCGAAAGCATTGGTGACAGATGGCTGCATTCCAACAGCTACGTAACCAGAGTAACGATTGACAATGAGTTACCGGTACAAGTCGGGCAGACAAACGTCCAAACATCGATTCACTACTTATGTCGGCGTATGTCCGCTGAACAGCATACCGCTCTAGTTAACTATGCTCATCAGTTGCTTTACGATGGATTACCTACTACCATCACAATGCCCATCGTCCGAAATACCACAGGCACCAACCGTCAACAGAACGTAGATTTGGATGCTACCTTTAATGATGACGAGATTGAAGTAATATCTATGAACTCAGAAGAGTTTACGGACCGAGACAATGAAGAAGACGAACGTGCGCACAATGACCGACTGTGTGATATTTGCCATCTACGTCAGCCGCCCAGTGAAATAGCTGATGGAAGTGCTTGGATTTTTTGTCCATGCAACGCTATGTTTCATTCGTTCTGTGCCTACGACCCAACAGAAGTATCACCTGGGTTCAACTGTCCCATGTGCGGCGCTGTCACGGACTCATAGTGGAGTCATTGATCACGACCTAAGGAGCTGTGTAGAGACCGAGTAAAGGCCCTTTTCAGGGCCACCCACAATTTGATTTAAATTTCGTTTGAATTTCTTGTTTCCATTTTAAGGAGGAGTCATGGAACCATCAATAATTCATTTTACATTCATATGATTTGGTTAATAGGTACAGTAGAGAGATGTAGTAAGATCAGTTCACTAGTACAACAATATAATTTCTATTGCTAAGGTCAAGTGAACAGACCCTGATCGGTCATCACAATTCCATAGTAATGAAGCTGTAGATTAATAATGATGATCTCTCACTTTATTACTTTGCCAACAGCGTTTCCGGTTTTTCAAATTTAAGGTTTCAGTAGACGATTCCGTTCAGAAAACAACGTCATGTAATGAACATTAATCTGGCAACAAAAGTATATGCAAAGATGTGTACGATCATTCCAATCTCTTTTCACTTAGCTACGGTAGACGATTGTACTGAGATCAGTTCACTAGTACAACAAGATAATTTGTACTGGGAAGGTCAAGTGAAAAGACACTGATCATTCATCACAATTCCGTAGTTATGAAGATGTAAAATCACTTTTCCTAGATTAATAATAATACAGTGATCATCGATCAATTTATACTTTTTTCAACAGCTTTTAAGGTTTTTCAAATTTAAGGTTTCAGTAAACGATTCCGTACAGAAAACGACGTCATATAATGAAGACTTACATGTCTAACAAGTCATTAATAATAATAATAATAATAATAATAATAATAGTAATAATAATAATAATAATGGAACATACGAAATGTAATATTAATGTTTCTTATGAGATTTATCACTGCATCGAATAATTCGATACAGTGATAAATGTCATTTAGACGTCTGATAAATAAATGTACAGTTTAACTTAACAGATTGAAATACGATATTCTCAATACATAATGGTCACTTGATACAATTGACCTTATTCACATTAAGTCATATCATTGAAATAGAAATCTATTTCGCTAGACATAGGCTTGTTCATTGACACTTGATCCAACCAATATTACATATGCTTGTCAAAAAAGGTTATTTTTTTAACATTCAGCGATTTAGTGTTTGAC